>NC_064852.1:12559579-12677079 GCF_024139225.1 Suncus etruscus
GTCCCTCGTGCCTGCCAGGAGCTCTTTCTGAGCAGACAGCCAGGAGTAACCCCTGAGCACTGCTGGGTGTGCCCAAAAACCAAAAAGAAAGAAAGAAAAAAAAGAAAGAAAGGAAGGAAGGAAGGAAGGAAGGAAGGAAGGAAGGAAGGAAGGAAGGAAGGAAGGAAGGAAGGAAGGAAGGAAGGAAGGAAGGAAGGAAGAAAATGAGCCAGTGGTGGGGCTTTTGCCTTGCATGCAGACAATCAGGGACATACCTGTGTTTGATCCCTGGCCTCCCATATGATCCCCTAAGCCAGCCAGGCATAATATCTGAGTACAGAGCCAGGAGTAACTTCTGAGCGCTGCTGGGTGTGACCCAAAAGAAAAGGAAAAAAAGAAAAGAAAAATGAGCTATATTCAGGTCATACAGGAACATAAACCCTCACCCCGACACTCCCTCCCCACCTCTATCTCCCCAAGATCAAAGAATGCCAGACTCTCAGGCCCCCAGGGCTTCTTCCACTCCTGGCCAGTCCTGGAACTCCTGTCCCTGCTCCCTATAGGGGCAGCTGACAGGAGGGTGGATTCTACAGGCAGAGGGGACAGGGACAGCAGTCAGGGAGAGCAGGGGATGCCCGGGAGAGTAGGCACCTCAGCCTACACAGCCTCGACCCCTGGGCAACCCGCTGGCCATCCAGGTGAGGACGTAGCCCTCTGCTCTGTGATCCTCCTGGGGCCTCAGGTGTGGCTTCAGGTCTCACATGGAGAGATGGTGCCCTGTTCAGAAAAGGCTTGGTGGGGCCAGAGCGGTGGCACAAGCGGGAAGGCGTCTGCCTTGCATACACTAGCCTAGGACGAACCATGTTCAATCCCCCAGTGTCCCTTATGGTCCCCCAAGCCAGGAGTGATTTCTGAGTGCATAGCCAGGAGTAACACTTGAGTGTCACCGTGTGTGGCTCAAAAAAAATGAAACAAACAAAAAAACAGAAAAGGCTTGGTGTTCTGCTTTGGAGTTTGTGCAGGACTGCGAGCCTGGAATGACACCCCACATCTTCCCTCCTTGTCCCCATTCCCACACCCTAAGGGTTGGGTGCTGGCTCCTGACCTGTCTCCTCCGTGTCACCTGAGTCCCCACCTGCCCCACAGGAGTCCCGGGAAGTCCCCCCCATCCCTGTGGGACCCTCAGCCAGGAGTGTGGGATCTGGGCCCTCACCATCCTGCTCTCTCCTTCTCACCCCAAGATATTTGAGATGATGGATGCCAAGGCCAGGCAGGACTGCGTGAAGGAGATCGGCCTTCTAAAGGTGAGTGTCTGGGCATGGCCGCCATCAGCCCTCAGGGCCCCTCCATTCCCCAGAAATCTCCCCCCTCAGTCTCGCCTCCTCTCTCATTCTCTTTCCCCCTCAGTCTCTCTCCTTCCCCCTCAGCCTCTCTTCTCCCCATTTAGTATCTCCCCACAGTCTTTCCCCTTCCCCCAGGTCCCTCCTTCCACACACTCCCCCCAAGCTCCAACAGCAATGAGCTCATCCCCAGTGCTCTTCTAAGGCACTAGGAGCTGTGGGAGGGGCATCTGCCATTCTGGGCAGGAGCTGAAGTTCCAAAGCCAGGGAGTACCCAGACACCTCCAACAGGTCACGCTGAGCCTATGCACATCCCAAGGCCTGGCACTGGTTTTGCCCACATAGTGGGTCTGGGCTGTGGACAGGTGCTCTTCAGAGCCAGGTGGGGTCCTACTGCTCCCCACAACCTCAGCGTCACACAGGGACAGGCCAGCGCAGTGTTGGACATGGAAGACGTGGGAAGGACAGAGATGGGGGCTCTGAAGACCCCCAGGGTAGGGCAGGAGGGAGGAGGGGGTCCACCCAGGGCAGCGTCTGAACCTGTCGCTGCAGATGAAGAACTGAGGCCATCCCCCAGCTCTCTTGGGCTGCTCATTGGGGATCTGGGGGTGCCAACCTCACGGGTCACACTCCCCCTCCCTGGCAGCAACTAAACCACCCAAATATCATCAAGTACCTGGACTCCTTCATCGAGGACAACGAGCTGAACATCGTGCTGGAGCTGGCAGATGCGGGCGACCTCTCCCAGATGATCAAGGTAGGCCCCTGGTCCCCTCTGCACCCTCTTCCTGTGGGCACAGTGACCCAGGCGAGGTACCCACCAGAACAGACCCAGCCTGGGCATCTGGCTGTGGCTCTGCCTCCCTCACCCATTCTGTCCTCTGCTCCTTCTCTCTCTCCTCCCTACACCAGGATCACTGGGGACCAGGTTGTGGTGAGTCTCCCAAACCTTAGGGAGCTGCTGCTCTTGGGGTATCCAGCCTCTTATGAGAGAGAGCAGTTACAAGCCATCGTGAAAAATCTGCCTTCACTATCTGCAGGGATTTGAGAAGGCTTCCTAGGGGAAGTGGCACTTTGAGTCCACACAAAGCTGCAATTGGAATGCAGGGAAGTTGGGGAGCAAAAAGGGGAAGCAAGGAGGAGGAGGAGGAGGAGCTCTGGACTATGGTCTACAATGAGGCCTCAACACACTGTCAGCCCTGGTGGACTGGAGCAGGGCTGAATTAAGTCCTTTCTTCCTGAAATCTCTGGGGAATACAGAGAAGGACAGAGATCGAACAAGGTATGGGGTGGGGATGTGCAAGCTCTTTTGGGTAGAAGAAAGAGAAGGAAAACCCTTGCACTCTGCACCCTTCCTCCTCCCATCCCTTTACTGGGGTTCAAATTCATTACTCAGCTCTCAGCTCTGAGAGTACAGGAGGTATTCCTGCCCTTCCCACCTCACACCTTCCTTCCCTTCCCTCTGCAGCTCCGGGACCTAACCAGTAAGCAGGGGTGGCAATGGGGAGGGGCTGGATCCTTGTGCCTCAGTTTCCCTATCCCTCTGCATAGTATCTGCAGCTGATCACAGCCCCATGGCTCTGGCTGCTCTAGGGTTTTAAGTAGACCCACCCAGAGAGGGCCCTGAACCTCCACACAGGCCCAGAGCCTCAGTCCCAGAATGTTGTCCAAAGGATGCTAAACACTCAGACCTGTCACAGACCCTAGAACCAGAGACTCAGCGCCTCCCACTACCATTCAGCACTAACAGGATGTGACAGGCAGACAGGTAGCCCCGCTTATAAGCAGTAATGAGGGGGAGATGATGGCCCCACACGAGTGGGTGATGTTCCGCTTATGAGTGGGCACTGCATTGGGTTCTCCTCCCCTGAGATCCCTCCCAAGACTGGGGTTCCCGCTGCCTCTATCGCCTTGTCACAAGACACCCGAGCTGCTGTCCAGCTGTATGACCCAGAGCCCCAGCAGGTGGTTTTGGGGTCCTTCACAGCAGGTTAAGACTTGACTTTACTCCCTTTCTGAGCTCCCCAAGACTGCTCCCAATTGTGTCAAGACACAGAACCCAGGACTCCCTTTAAGCATCTCTTCTGCACCTACAAGACTAGTCCTGGATCAGGCAGATGACTCAGAAGGCTGGGGTGTGCGTTTTGTATGTGACAGCACTAGGTTTGAGGCCCAGGGCCCTGAGCATACCTGGGTATGCCTTTGACCCATGAGAAATGACTCAGACTGCTAGAATACTGCTCTGTGGCTACCCCAAGCTGCACCTCCATGCCCCTCGATGTCCTGACCTGTCAGCTCAAGTTCCATCTCTCCAGGGATGCACACACACACACACACACACACACACACACACACACACACACAGCAGGTCAGTGCACCAGGGGCTCCTCACAGTCTACCCACCCTGATTTGAATCCCCAGGTCTGTATGGTCCCCCAAGCAAGCCCAAGAGCCCCTCCTGGAAACAGAGCCAAGAATAACTTGGAGCAGCATTGATGTGACCCAGAAACCCCAAAAGTCCAGCAAATGAACTGAACAGCCTTCCCAACAGGAGAAAGAGCCCAGGCCCTGAATCAAAACTCCCAAATGCGCCCCGGGGCTTGGCCTGTGGCTGTGCCTGTCACCCCAAATGCAGACTGACAGTGAGCCCATGGGGCTGTGAGTCTATGGATGGAACCTATTTTCTTCTCCCCTCAGCCCCCATACATAGCGAAGGGCGTTCGTCCTCTAGAGTTCTTTAGGGACACTAAACATGACTGTTCAGACATGCTGTGGAAGCTGGGCTGCCAGCAACTATCAGGCCCCTTCACTGGGTTGTGGTTAGTTCACAAGTGCCGAGATTCTGTATATGAGGGTATGTTATATATGATTTAATTCTTTTTTGTTGGGGTGACACTCCCAGCAATGCTCAGAGGTCACCCCTGACTCTGCACTCAGGAATTACTCCTAATGGTGCTCAGAAGCCTAAATGCGGTACCAAGGAGTGAGCCTGGGTTGACTGGGTGCAAGGCAAACACCCTATCCATTGGACTTTCTCTCCAGCCCCTGTGATTTAATGGCTGAGAACATCTGGATGCCCCCACTCTGGGCCATCTGGGGGCTCCACCCTCCAGGCCCCTCTTGCTGCAAAGGGGGAAACAGAGCAGTTCAGAAGATTCCAGAAATTCCTCCAGGACTTACGTGGGGCCAGACAAGACTGCCCTTTGGGTGTGGAGGTCACAGAAGGTCATGGACTGGGGCATGTGATGGGCTTCCCACAGGCAATCAGGCCACACCTGGCACTTGTCACTCAAGTACTTTTGTTTGTTTTGGGGGGGCGGGTCACAGCCAGCGGTGCTCAGGGCTGACTCTTGGTTCTCTCTCAGGAATTATCCTGGAAGGGCCAGAAAACCATATGAGGTGCCAGGGATCAAACTGGGTGAATCAGTGTAAGACACTTTACCCACTATCCTATTTCTCTGGCCCTCCAATTTCTATTTTGTTGTTTGTCTGTTTTTGGTTTCTGGGCCACCTCTGGTGATGCTCAGGGGTTACTCCTGGCTATGCACTCAGAAATCACTCCTGGCTTGGGGGACCATATGGGAAGTCAGGGGACCGAACAGCTGTCAGTCCTAGGTTAGTGCGTGCAAGGCAAATGCCCCACCGCTTACATCATCGCTCTGGCCCTGGCTGACCAGTTTTTTTTTCTTTTCTTTTTTCTTTTTGGACACACTCAGCAATGCTCAGGGATTAATCCTGACTCCGAGCTCAGGAATCATTCCTGGTGGGGTTTGGGGGACCCTATGAGATGCCGAGGATTGAACCTGGGTTGGCTGCATGTGAAGTAAATGCCCTTCCCACTTTGTCATCTCTTCTGTCCCCCATCAGAACTTCTTGCTGTCCACCAGCTGCCCGCTGTACACACAGTGTGGCTGCCTCAGACCTTTCCATCTGTCTCTCCCTCTCCCAGTACTTCAAGAAGCAGAAGCGACTCATCCCGGAGAGGACGGTGTGGAAGTACTTTGTGCAGCTGTGTGGGGCCGTGGAGCACATGCATTCCCGCCGGGTCATGCACCGAGGTCCGTGTGGCCCCTCCAGGATGCTCCCCACCCTAACCCAGCCCCACCTCCCCGAAACTCCCACCCAGCAGCCTCTCCTTGTCCTGCAGACATCAAGCCTGCCAATGTGTTCATCACAGCCACGGGTATCGTAAAGCTAGGGGACCTCGGCCTGGGCCGCTTCTTCAGCTCCGAGACCACCGCTGCCCACTCCTTAGGTAAGGGGGTCTGTCCACACCCCAAAAGGCCCCCCACAATCCACATACTTCCTCAGCACTTTGGCTGTGCAGGATAAGACCCATTCCTTAGCAGGGGCTCCTTGACTGAATAGAGGACCCCGGAGGCCCCTGCTGGCTCCCCTTGAGTCTTCATAGTTGTCTGGGGGAGCAGATGACTGTCCCATTTCCTGGACAGAGATGTGTGTCCTAGCGCCCACTGTTTTTCCATATCTGGTCACCATGTTGTGTCACATCAGGCTGTTGAGTGTAGGAAGAGCTGTCGGGAGACCTGGATTGTGTCCTGGTAACAGGGCTTTTGGCTGGGTAGAGGGTTACATCATGGCTGACCCGTGACCTGGAGGCATTGGGGTGAGTGCCTGGGACCCTGGGACTTCAGATGCTCATTGACCATGTACTGACTGCCCCAAGAACTCAGGGGCCATGGGCTGGCAGCAGGGAGAAGGGTCAGGTGCATGTTTGGGGTGCAGGGAAGCAATGGTGAACAGAATGCATGCACCAAGACATACTGGCTGAGCACCAGGCATGAAGCTGGGAGGGTAGGAATGAGCATCACTGAGTAACACATAGGAGCCAGCAGAGTGCCTGCCATGTCCCATGGAATGGACAGAGGGTGCCTGTACCCTCTAAGTGATTAACCAGCCAGGGCCAAGGGAATGAAAGAAAGTGCGCACGGCCGCAGCCCCGCAATCCTGACTCCTGGAGGTGGCATTTGCAGAGTGGGCTGCTCCCCAGGCTCCTCGTGTACCCCCAGATCACAGGCAGGAAAGTCCCTGTCCAGACCAGCCACCTCCCTGGAGACCCACCGTTTCACACACCCAGTCTCTGCCCTGCACCCCATGCCAGGCCATATCTGTAGCCCTCATATCTGCAGCATATTCTGGGGTTACTAAGGTGCTTTTGGAAGACTGTCCAGGTGGGGGCTGTCCTGGTATATATAGACATGTCTGTGTCCACCACACATTCGGTAGGAGACATGTCCCAACTCCTGTAACCAAGAGCTGTGAGCAGGGCAGTGCCTGCTGCACGGTAGGAGTTCATGCCTGCAGGGATGATCATGGCCAGGATCTCACCTTCAAAAATGCTCATTGGCTTCTAGAAGTGAGTGTTTCTATATGAGCGTCCACGTGTCTGCCTTGGATGTGCAAGTGTGTGAGTTTTTACATATAAGCATTGTGTGCACATCTGTGTCAGTGTGTCATGGGCAGCCTGTGCAAGTTTCCTTTGGGTACGCACACGTCAGTCTGAGCTTCTGTGTGAGTACACATGTGTGGATGTGCGCGCTGTATTTATGCATGTGTGTGCGCATTGCGATTGCGTATGTGCTTGAAGTGTGCTTGTGTTCTGTGTGTCTGTGTGTTAATGGGTACAGTATGGGCATGTATGAATGCATGTGTGTGCATACGTTTGTACAACTGTATTTATATGCTTGTATGCATTTGTGTGCATCTGCCTGTGAGTAGATAGATGCTAGTGTGTGTGTGTGTATCTTTGGAAAATTTCCATTTCTTCCTACAGGTCCGTGCTTCGGGCTCCTCAAGAGTCACCATGTGCTTCCTCTGTTAGCTCAAAGGGGAGGGTTCAGGAGTGGATAATCCCTAGTTAGGGACAAGCCCTGCATACCTGCAGGCTCTTCCTTTTTTTTTTTTTTTTTGGTGGGGGTCAGCCACATCAGCCAGCACTTAGGGATTATTCCTAGCCCTGCACTCAGAAATTACTCCTGCAGGCTTGTGGGACCACATGGGATGTGGGTCAAACCCGGGTCTGCTGCTGCTATAAGGCACTTCCTGCTGTGCTGTCACTCTGGCCTTTAGAGACCTTCTTTCTTGCAGGGGCAATGTCTGACCTGCAGAAAGTTCTACTGAGCCACATGGCATCATCGCCGTGACCTCGGGGACCTTCTTCCAGGCTGCCAGTTTGGGCTTTGGAGCTTCAAGGTGGCAGGAGATGCAAGGGCAAGTGCTCAGTGCAGTGGGCAGGCAAGTGCCCATCCCTCTGGCTCAGGCCTCAGTCCTTCTCCAGGGACAGGCGGGGAGCACAGTGCCCACTTGATTGGATCAGGACACTGTTAGAAGAGCCGGAACTGGGGCTCAGCTGCCCCCATGAATTGGGCACTCCCCGAGGCATCAGAGCTGCTGCTACCGCCCAGGGGGTTAGCGTTCTGCCAGGGGTACCAACTCCTACCAGTGCATGCTGGAACTCAGGTCCCCAGTCTCTGGGTTACAGGCAGACACCCTTTTCTGCAGAAGGCTCCCTCCGCACACAACAGAGCCAGTCGGGCAAGACAGCCACTAATTGCTGGCACACGGTGACTCAGGAAGGGAGGGGGCAGGGACTCCTTCGCACTGCACCCGGGTATGAATTATGCATCCACTGTCTCTCTGCACGCCCACTGTGGGGGGGTGCTATAGTGGGTGGTGCCCACGTGGCCTCAGACACCCTCCTAAGAAGACACTGTGAGCTGCGACCCCCAGCCGGGTTCATGGGGAGCCCATTTTCCACCGCCAGCCCCTCCCCTGGGCCCGAGCAGCCTCCATCTCTGCTCTTACAGGGCTGGCATGAAAGGGCATTAGTCATGCCATGGCCGGGCTGACAGGTGCGCTGCCCAGCGGTGGTGGCGCGCTGCCTGGTGTCAGGCACAGGAGCCGTAATTAGAGTGCGGAGCAGAATGAGCGTCAGACGGATTACCAGGGAGAAGATCATATTTGTCAGGAAGGGTTGCATACATAAAAATTAAGTGACAGTACACGCCGGCATAATGAAAGAAAAATGAAAGATTTGCCTATACACAGCTCACGAGCTACAAGCGAGTGTCTCGCTCCCAGCCATGGCAGCAGCTGGAAGACAAATCGTGGGGCTGGCAGTGCTGGCCCTGCTCTTTGACAGGCCACCGCAGGCGGGGCTCAGGGGTGCATGGAAGGATGCCACCGCAGGGTAGCAGGCCTGATGAGGGGTGCCACGCTGTCAGGTACCAGTTATCAGGCAACACACACACACACACACACACACACACGCACACGCACACGCACACGCACACTTATTTGGATTCCCAGACCTCCAACCTCAGGTTGTCCCACAAAGAATTCAGCAGCTCCTTCCTCCCTCCTTCCCTGAGCCCTAGGCGAGGCCCAGGAAGGCTGAGACAATGCCACCCTCCCTGCTTCTCAGGGGCCCCTTGATGGGGACAAGAGGACCCTCTCCCAAAGGCTCACTAGCAGGCATGGCCCTGAGCAGTATGGAGGAGCCTGGGGCGGCCCTGATTCTTGCAGGTTCATCCCTCAGGGGCCTGGGTTGCTGGGTGAGCAGAGGAAATATGTTGTTTGTTTGTTTGTTTTGTTTTGTTTTTGGGTCACAGACAAGGGTGCTCAGGGTTACTCCTGGCTCTGGGATCAGAAATCGCTATTGGGGCCACACTTAGTCATGTTTAGGGGTTACTCCTGCCTCTATACTCAGAGATCTCTCCTGATAGTGCTTTGGGAGTCTTATGGTGTATCAGGGACTGAACCTAGGTTGGTCTTGTGCAAGGCAAGTACCTTCCCCCCCCCACTCCGTATTATTGCTCTGACCCCCAAGAACTTAGTGGTTTTATAAAATGTCTCCTTAGGGGCCGGAATAATAGCATAGCAAGTAGGGCCTTTGCCTTGTATGTGGGTTGACCTGGGTTCAATCCCCAGCATCCCATATGGTCCTCTGAGCCCATCAGGAGTGATTCTTGAGTGCAGTCAGGAGTAACCCCTAAGCACCGCTAGGTATGGCCCCAAAACAAACAAATACAAATATCTTCCCAATAATTATTTCCACTTAACAGATGGTGAAACTGAGGTGATACTGGGCTTGCATGGCCATTGATTGGACTGCCTCCTCTCTAGAGTGCTGGTCTGCAGCCTTGGGTAGCAGGGTTGGAACCTGCAGAGCTGGGCCAGAGGGAAGGAGAATGAGTGCCTCCGGCTGGCCAATCCAGCCACTTTTCTCCACCTCGACCTCGACGCCAGATGCCCCATGATGGCCTCCTGCCCTACCCCATCCACCTGCTTCCCAAAGCCCAGGGAGTCGTGAGCAAGACATGGGGACCCAAGTTCCCAGGAGATGGCCTGAGGCCTGCAGCTGGCACCAGCGGCTCTGCCACATGCAAGGCTTTTCCAAGGGCAGATGGCTGGGGAGACAGGGAGGAAGTGAAAGGTCTTCAAGACAAACTGTGATTCTATTTGCTCATTCACCCCAGAAGGGCCAGGCAATCCCACCCAAGTCCACAGCCTGAGGCTTCCATTTAGAGCCTCAGTACCTGCCAGCCCTGTGTGCCCACTAAGCATGCCCACCTCGGTATAATGTCCTTTGAGCGGTGCCCAGAGGGGCAGTGTTGGCCCCAGTGACCACAGGGTGCTGTCCCAGTCCAGAGAGAGGCACAGGTGAGGCAGCCCCCCCAATAGCTTAGTTGATGCTCCCAAATTCCAGGATGCAAGAAACGGGCCACTCACATGGCAGAACTGCTCCCTGGTTTTCATGAGACCCTCGGTGTGGAGCCTGAGCTGGGGTCTGTGCGTATGCAGGGAGAGATGAGAGAGTTAGTGTGCGCGCCCTCAGAGAGGAGAGGGAGAGAACAGAAAGAGACAGACAAGTGTTCTGGAGAAAGTGAAGCCCGGCATCTCTAGGGGCAGTGAATGCAGCTAAACACAGAATTGAAGTTACCACATCACAGAATGAATGGGAAGGGCCGGACTACTCAGTTTTTTAGGATGAGGGGCACAAAGAAAGGGGCCTGGGTGGATTTGGGGGTCACTATCAGGTGAAAATGCAGATCACATCTGTCTGGCACAAAGAGAGCCCAATTTCCAGCCCAGGGCAGCCCAGCAGAGACACCTGTCTATCCCCCCAAGGCCTTCGCCCCACCCTGAGCTCTTCTTCCTTAAACCTATCCTCCCTCTCTCCCACGGCCTTTCACCCTGCTCATCGCAAGCCATGGCATACACTCACCCCAATTTTTCAGTGAGGTGGAAGGCTCTAGAAGGTAGGAGGCATGAACCCAGGTTCAAGTCCCTCTTTATGGCTAGGGAAACTAAGGCAGAGAAGAATGTTTTCTGAGCTGTCAGGTAGTGACAGAGCAGATTTGGACCTGGGTTTACCACTGTGCCACTGAGGGCCCACCCTATAGCATCCAAGTCTTGCCTGCAGAAATAGGGTCCCACAGACACTGCCCTCTTTGGGGTGAACATTGCTAGGTTCCTGAGAACTCAGACACCCCAAGTGTTTGCCAGCATGGTGAGTCTCCAGAATGTGACCACCAGCCTCAAAAGTCCCTCCACCTCAAAGAAATTAGGGTGTTTCAGGGCAGTCAGAGTCTGCTGGCTCCTTTTCCCAAGCTCCATCCCCAACTGTGACGGGGTGCTGGGGGACCCCAGGGAGGCTGAGGGGTGCAGATCCTACCTGCTTCTGAGCAGCCTCTGCTTTACCATCTAAATATGTTACAAAGTCCTCTGGGTAGAGTGAATGGATAGCCTTGGGCATGGCCTTCCTGGAACCTCCATCTGTTGGGGTTCCCCCTTGGGCTCTAGACTCACTCCTCCCAGTTGTGGGGACACTCCTTCAGGACCTGCAGCTGCCAGCTTAGAGCTTTACTGAAGCCTCCTTGCAGCTGCTTTCCAGGTCAGTGGAAGAGCAAGAAGGGGTGCTGCCTCCATCCTTCCTCAACAGCTGTCACGATTTGAGGACCCCCCCATGAGGCAGAGCACCCCAGCTCTGAGATGCCCAAGGGAGAACTTTATACTCTCTCCTGCACAGGAGAATCTGCCAGAGCAGAGACCCAGAAGACATAGTTCCCGCGAGGACAGACCAGACTTCCTCGGTTCACGCTGTGCAGTCATTTGTTCTGCAGATGTTTGAACATCTGGAAGGATGAGCGGGTGGTAGAGGCCCCACCCATTGGTGATAAACAATAGAATCTAGGAGCTTTTGCGAGGGACTAGGGGTTGTACAGTTCCAGGCTGTGGGATTCTGCTCCCACAGACCGGAGTGGGTGGGGAAATGGTTCTTTAGGGTCCTACAGATGATTCCACCACTGGAGCTCTACAGCCCGGTCTTTCTGTGACCCTTAGATCCTTTTGGTCCTTCTGAGAACACAACTTGTTCTTCCGGATGGGCTTTCCTGGAGAGTGGGGCACAGAATCTGGAGTCAGTTAACACTGGATAGGCAGACATACAGATGGATAATGGAGGGATGGAGATGGAAGGGTAGATGGATGGATAAACAAACTATACATGGACAATTAGGAGGGATGGATAAACAAATAACTAAAATGATTAGGAGGGATGGTTTGGGATGACCGGATAGACAACTGTAAATGAGTGGACAGACTGGTGGATAGACAGATGGATAATTATGGATGGAGGGCAAATGGATAGATTGAAGGATGGATGGGCAAACAACAGATGGACAATTATGATAGGTCTGCGGATGGATGGATGGATGGATGGATGGATGGATGGACAGATATACAACAATGAATGGGTAAATGAATGGAGGGATGGGTGGGTGAATAGGTAGGAGGACAGGTGGATAAATGTGCAGATGGATAGGCAGGATGGATAGATGGAAGGATAGCAGATGATAGACAAATGGATGGGTGGATGAACAATGGATGGATAGGTGGATGGGTGAATGGGTGAATGGGTAGGTAACTAGAATCAACAACACTGGCATCTTGGAAGAAACCCAAGTGCCATTTGGGTATATTCCTGTCCCTTATATCTCTGGAACAGGAGGCAAGAGGATATGCAAACAGAAATCTGTGGTGAGGTAGGAGCAGCTGGGTTCTCCAGCCTCTCTGATCACAGGATGCTTTACAGCAGGCCTAGATGGTCAAGGAGCCACAGACTTAGCAGGGGTCTCAAACTCAATTTACCTGCGGGCCACAGGAGGCAAAGTCGGGGTGATCCTTGAGTGCAAAGTCAGTAGTAAGCCTTGAACATTGGGAGGTGTGTGTGTGTGACCCAAACAACTAAAACAAAACAAAACAAAAAAAGACTCCTCTAGGGCAGGGCCACAAAATGTTGTATGGAGGGCCATTTGCGGCCTGCAAGTTTGAGACTCCTGGACTAGAGGGAATAGAACCTGAAGGCAGAGGTTAGCTGAGGAGCAAACTGAAGGGGATTCTAGCAGGGGGGAGTCTCTTTCAGACCCTGTAGGGCAGCTCCACCCCCACCCCCAGTTGCTCTGCAAGTCACCTGGCCCCTAAGTCCCTTCAGGAGCACCCCAGGATAATCTAAATGGAGCAGGGAATGTGTGGCTAAGGGCCAAGGTCAGGGTCAGCCTCACTTCCGGGGGTCTTGGGGTGCAGCTCAGCCAGACAGGCCTCTACTGTCGTCACTGAGGACAGACCTCACTCCCATCCAGGATTACTCCACCAGGAAGCTGTTCATGGGCAAGAAGTTCTTCTGGTTCCACCCAAGATGAGGGGGGCCCACTGCATTTTTGTCCTTAAGGTGGGGTTGCACTGGACTTCCTCTCAGGGCCTTGAGCTCCATTTCTGTCTCTGTGCCTCAGCTCTGCTGCCTATCAGAGCCTCAGTCTCCTCAGCTGTGAAAAGTGGCGGTTTCTCATGAGACCACTGGGAACCAGCAGAGACCTGGCGACACAGGTGGGGCCAGCACGAACTGGGTTAGGGCTGTCCTTTACATGGACTCCACCGCTTTCCAATGGTCACCTTCAAGGACATTGGCCAGTGGCTTCCGAGATTCTGTCCCCCTGGCAGGGACAAGACACAGAGGTGCCCCCACAGCCCCCAGACTAATGCTTGAGGCCCCCTTCCCACATGCTGCTCCTTCTCTCTCACAGTGGGAACACCCTATTACATGTCCCCCGAGAGAATCCATGAGAATGGATATAACTTCAAGTCGGACATCTGGTCTCTGGGCTGTCTGCTGTACGAGGTGAGCACAGGGCACATGTGGGAAGGGGTGGCCTGGTTCCCTGTAACTGAGGGTGGCACCCCGGGGTACAAGCTATCCACTTGTGGCATCCTATCCTAGCCTCCACTCCCAAAATCACCCAGTGGAACTGAGACCCTGGAGGGAAACACTGAGCTCAAGACCCCCTTCTCATGGGAGTGGAATGTCTGCTCCCAGCCTTCTCTGCCAGGCCCTTTCCCATCTCCTCTGAGAAAACAGGACTGGGGCAACTCTGAGTGACTCTGGCTGGGCACTGCCCACAGATGCACCCAGGCCTGTGGAAACCCCAACTGTCCAGGTCAAATCCACCTGCTGGCATTTCAGAGGTGGCCCTGCTTCTGAGGTCCCCAGGCCTGTTCTGAGGTAGGCACAGTACTCTAATGGCAGTTTCTAACAGGGTGAGTGGGAGCGAAATCCATCTCGGACTGACCAACAAAAGAGCATGGGCACCCTTGCTGGACACCCTTAGTAGTGCTAATGGTGGAATGAGGAGTTGGGTTGCAAGAGGGGTGGGGGTTCCCTGACGAGATAGGAGCCTATAGGCCCCTTCACAGTCCTCATGGTCCTCCCTTATCCCCCTCCTCTCCCCCATGACCAAAGGAGGGAGACAAGCCAGTTCCACAGAGCACGCACGAAGCAGGAAGTCCCGTGTGCAGCATGGAGCTAGGAGAAAAGTCAGAAAGGAAACCAGGGGAGTGAGGGTGGTAGTGGCCAGGGCTCCCACATGTCCCTCACCCACATGGGCTGTGGGGCACCCTACTGCATTGCCCTTCAAGCTTGCTCCCCACTTTACCGGCTTCTGCAGCGAGGTTGATGGAGAAACACCACCTCCTGCTGCTGCCGGCTCCCAGCTCCTTCAGGCCCCAAGGATGCACCCCTTGGGCACGGCTCTGAGGACTACAGGCTGAGCCCCATGTGCCCTCCCTCGCAGATGGCCGCCCTCCAAAGCCCCTTCTATGGCGACAAGATGAACCTCTTCTCCCTGTGTCAGAAGATCGAGCAGTGTGACTACCCACCACTGCCCGCCGAGCACTACTCCGAGAAGGTGAGTTGTGGGGCCAGCAGGCTGTGTCTCATAACTCCCGTGTGGAGGACAACTGTGAGGTGTCTGTCACCGCAGGTGGGACAAAGGGTGTCAGTCACATGGCAGCTCTTGGGCTTCCTGGCACCAGGCCTTGGGAGTTGGGTCTCTGTGGAGCAAGTCTGAGAATCATGCTGTGAACTAATGGAATTCCCATGAAGTCCCTTCCTCACCCCCTCTCACAACCACATGTTCTCCAAAGCCCATACTTCCATGAATAGTAGCATTTCCACACTAGCAGGGAGCAAAAGGTGCACTGGACCCCCAAACCCTTTATTGTTTGGGGGAAAATCACACCTGAAGGGGCTTAGTGATGCTCAGTGGCTGAACTTGGGTTCCTGTGCTCAGCTCCAAGCTCTCTCTCTCCCAATGGCCCTCCTCTTGGCTTTGCACTCAGGGTTCATTCTTGGAGAGGCTCAGGGGACCTTATGGGATGCCAGCAATCAAACCCAGTCAACCGCGTGCAAGGCATGTACCCTCCCACTGTACAATCACTCTGTCCCTTTTTGGTTTGTTTTTTGGGGCCACACCTGGTGACGCTCAGGTGTTTTTTTTTTTTTTTTTTTTTTTTTTTTGGTTTTTGGGCCACACCTGGCGGTGCTCAGGGGTTACTCCTGGCTGTCTGCTCAGAAATAGCTCCTGGCAGGCACAGGGGACCATATGGGACACCGGGATTCGAACCAACCACCTTTGGTCTGGATCGGCTGCTTGCAAGGCAAACGCCGCTGTGCTCTCTCCGGGCCCACGCTCAGGTGTTACTCCTGGCAATGCGCTCAGAAATTGCTCCTAGCTTGGGGGACCATATAGGACATTGGGGGATCGAACCGCAGTCCGCCCTAGACTGTGGCAAGCAAGGCAAACGCTTTATGCCCTGCGTCATCGCTCTGGCCCCAATCTCTGGCCCTCTTGATGCAATTTCATCTCTTAGAAATCATCTCTTGGATGATAAACCTAGAAACCATCTCTAGATGATGAACTTTCTGCTTTGCTTTTTTCTTGATTTCTGAACTTTTTATCAGGCAGCCATCACCAACTGCCCAGATGTTCTACACGAAAATGAGCAATTCAGGGCACAGAGCTATTCCCTAAGCTGGGCTTATTTGGGTGGGTGGCCTGCCCAGGGCCTGGGCACAGTAGCCCTTCCCTTCCCTGAGCACTCAGGTTCAGAGCTGCAAGGATGGCTTTGCCTCTATGGAAGCCTTCAACTACCTCCACCAAGCCTGTCTGCCCACCCCCCACCCACCAAGTTCAGTTCTGGGCTTCCCAATAAGGCAGCATGCAGATGTTCAGAATGCCTCAATCCCTCAGGACAATCAGGACACCCGACCCCACAGCTGGAAGCAGGAGAGAAACTTGGAAGGGCCATAGCACCGGGCCTCCTGACCCCTTCCCCTCTCCCAACACAGGGCAGGGCAGAGAGCTGGGAGCCCCCCATTTCAGGGCCTGCCCTCTCCTTCGGGGCCAACCAGCCCTCCCAGCTGCGGGGATAGAAAATACGGGGCCAGGTCAGTAAGGCCAGTGAAGACTGAGGCTTTCGAAGGTCATTCTTTTAATTACCATGAAAATAATTGACACTGCCTGCTGGGCGCCCCTCCCGGGCAGTGCGGGCATAATTAAAAGCTCCGTCTTTCAGAGCAGCCCGCTGCATGCTCACGCATTTATGATGATCAATAAGCTCTCGCCTGAGCCACGTCCTCCCGTCTGGTCTGGGCAGTCATGAATGACAGTGTGTGCGCACACGGTTAACATTTAACCAGGAGCACGAGCAACTCGGTTCTCACCGTGCTCAAAGTCTCAGAGCGTGGCCTGTGGGTGCCAGGATCTAGCAGGGGCCCCATCGAGGGTGGGAGTTTGTGGGGATCTGGCCGCTCCCTCCTATCACACATGCCTTTCTCTCTCCCTACACCCCGCAGCTACGGGAACTTGTGGGCATGTGCATCCATCCAGACCCCGCGCAGAGGCCCGACATCAACTACGTGCACCAGGTGGCCCGGCAGATGCACAGCAGGGCCCTGAGCACCTGAGCGCCTGGGCACCCGTCACCCTCCAGCCCAGACCCACTCGTAGAGGGTCCATCCTGGGGGTGCTTTGTGTCGAGAGCTACGGGGAAGGCGCTGGTGACTGTCCCTGATGGGCTGACAAGGTGGGTGGCATGAGCCCTGGACGTCCCATGGCCTAGACTGTAATGTGAATCTCCTGGATCATTCCTTCAGCGACCTGGCAGGTGTGGAAGGAAAGCCAGGGAAAGGGGCAGTCTCTGCTCAACTCACCCTTCCCACCCTCCCGGTGTGGCCTTGCCCTTCCCTTGGATCAAGGGTCTCGATGGGGTCTCGTTGGCAGCCAAGTGGAGGCTCTCCTCAGGCTTCTGCTCGTAACCTGGGGCTGGGCGGGTGGGCTGGCTGGTTGCCACCTACCTGCCTTTCTCCCGCCACCTCCTGGCATGAAGACTGTCGGCTCTGGTCAGTCCTCGCTCTCCTCTCCTGAGAGGGAGTTTCGGGATGGACCTGGCTCTGGGACCGTTTTCTGTACAGATTCTGGTTCAGAACCTGCCTAGTGCATCCGTGGCCAAGTTTTCTTTCCTTTCTTTATTATTAGTTTTTATTTTTGCCTTTCTGAGCCTTAAGTCTCTTTCCGCTGTAAAATGGGCCTTGAGATTGCTGACTCGGGGGCTCATGGAATCTGCAAGGAAACGGTCACAATACGGCAACACTGTGGATGAGTCTCCAGGGGCGGCCCACACCAAAGTGCCTGGACCACATAAGCCAAGAATTAATGTACCACTCCTGTGTGTGTGTGTGAAACCAGAAGTCTCCCAAACAGGATTCGACTGTGAAGACTAATTTATAAATGTGAACTTAGAGATAGCTCTGAAGGAATTTTTTTCATACTCAAGTTAATCTTCCAATGGTCTAAGTTGTTCTGACTCGATGACAGGTCAGTCCTCTGGCCAGTGCCCGCTTGCCCCGCTGCATTCCAACAGGGTCCCGGGCATCGGCGCTGCAGCCGGGCCTGCTGTGACTGTTCTACTGTACCTGTCAGGAGCAAGAGCACCTGCAGATGCAGCCTTTGCTTTGTACATGTCCCGTGTCCTCTGTGTTTGAAATAAAAGTGCACCGAGTAACTTCTGTGGGTGTTTCAGGGATCATTTCAAAACCACCTCACGTGGAAGTACAATGTCTCGGCGCCTTTAGAAACACATTTTCTCCAGGCCTCACACATTCTGAATGCTCCTGGGCTTTCCCCCAAGACCCCCAGATAGTTTCGGCACAATCATCAGCCAAACTGCTGCCTTGATTCCATCCTGCCCACCGTGGAATAGGGAAGCAGGGTCCCAGGAGTGCATCCCACTGGACCCAGGACTTTCCCACATACCACAGCCAGCAAAGAAGCTGTGGGGGTGCCTAGTCAAGCCCAGTCTCCAAGCCAGCACTCAGAACTGGAAGCTGCTATGACTTGCTGGGGAAACAAGGCAGTGACTCTGCTCACAGTGCTCAGAGCACCACCCAGGGGTCTCCCTGGGCAGAATCTTTCCTTCATGCTCAGCAGCACCTGCAGGACATACCACCTGCCAAAATCCTCACCCCTGGGACTCATGACGGGGTCAAGACCTCTCATTGTAAAACGGTGAACCTCGAACATTTCTGGGACTTTTTGAATATGAGCAGTGGGGGGGGGGATGGATGGAGGGCGGCATTGGGGTCAGGCAGCTGCCCCTCCCAGCAGTCTCGGTAACTAGAATAAGCCTATGCTTGCTCACTCACTTGCTCTCTCTACTCCTCCCCCACTTTAGGGGGTACAGAGTCCCACCCATAGTGTGCGTACCCCCTTATACCCAGCACTCGCAGCCTCCAGTTCCGTTTTCCCATTTTATTGAGTCTCCTTGGCCAGCTGGCCAAGGAACAGCAGACACGGGAGCCTCGATGCCCGGCCCACATCAGCACCACACCCATTCAGGAAGTGTCCATGGTCTGGACCGTCTCTTCCACCACCTCGATCTCCAGGGGAGTGACTTTCTCGGTGAGGACAGCAGTGGTCCCTTTCTCACATCGGTACCGACCAGACCTAAAATAAGAAGCAAAGGATTAGGGTCCCACAGGCCCTCGTGCTGGGATAAAGCGGCAAGCTGGCAGGCTGGAACCCCGGCTCCTCCGTGCCTGTGGGGAGCCCACTGCCCCAGCTCCCATCTTCAGCTCTCTGTGCAGCCAGATCCTCAGGGCCCCCTGGGCCACAAGCTATTCGTTTCTTCGGGTACAGGGCTGTGGGCGCTGGGCCTGGCCTTCACCTCCACCCTCCAAAAATTCCAGGAACCAGCAGGCAGCAATACCCTTTTATTGAGCACCACCACCTTTTTTTCATCACTATAAGTACTGGAACATGCTTCATGGGGCTGGAGGCAGTACAGGACGTGGCCAGCCTGGGTTTCAAGGGAACAAGTCCCAGGGACGAACCAGCCACTACCATCACCCCCCACCCCCCACCCCGCCCCTGGCCTGGTCAGTCAGTCCCCACCCACCCATCCCAGTACAGCAGCTGCAGAGCTTCCCCCAAGGGGGGTGGATTTCTGCCCATCCAATCCCCACAAACAGGAGGCTGCCTGAATGGGGCCACAGGCACCTCAAAAGCCTGTGGGGTAGGTGCCAGCAAAGCAATGGAGGAGAAACGTGGGTGTGGCCACTTGGGGGCACCCAGCTCCATCTCCAAAGAACTCCGGGATATCATCAGGAGTCACCTAGCATAGTGCTAGTGTTCAGAGACAGAAGGGCCTGCCCTACACGGTCCCTCTTCCCTCCCACCTTCCCAGCACTGCCCCAGCCCAGGGAAGAAAGAAGCTGGCAAGACCCCACAATGCCGAGTGCTGGAATGCCAAAGCTTGGCAGGCTAGGGTCTGCATTTACTGCAGGATCGGAACAGCACTCCAGAAGGGGCTGTGCCTGCTACCTGCTGTGGAGCCCTGGAGAGGTACTGCCCACAGCACTCAACCAGAAGGAAGGAGCCATAGTCCGCAGAGCACTGGGCCACAGGAGCAGCAGGCAGTGTGAGGACGGTGCAGCGCAGAGGTTCATCTGCTCACACCGCCACCAGACCTGCCCCACTTGGTTCCCTCTGGGGCAGCATCTGATCTCTGAGGCTCTTTCTAGAGACGCCCAGCCCTGTTCAGCTGAAGACCAAGCTGCAGGCCAGCGCCCTGAAAGCACAAATGCCCTCTCAAGACACACTAGCGCCCTCAGGGGAAAGGAGCTCGCAGCCACCCTCTCAATCTGGACCTGACCCTACAGCCCCCTGTCCTGTCCTGTGCCCCTCTCCCCAGGGAATACACGTACCCCAGTCAGGACAGCCCTAGCAGAGAGGCCAATGGAGAGCCAGCTCAGACACTGGTAACCCCAAGCCAGTTAAGGATGAAATCTGGGGCCAGGGAGATGCTCACCTGGTCCCCTTCTTGTTGGGCACGGAATAGGGACGCAGGAAGTCCAGCTTGCTCTTGCTGATGACGCAGAGGTCAATGTTACTCCCTGAGCCCAGGTCATTGAAAATGCCAGCAGAGATGGCCTCGCTCACCAGCTTCTTGGCTTCCTCCTCCTGCGAAAAATGGTCATGGCACCGTCACAAGAATTGGGGGGGGGGGGGAATGCAGACACCCACAATGTGCCTGGGAGGCAGACGTGGCTCTCAGCGCTACTCATGCACGAAGGTCTCTAGCAGCTTCCCAGACCTAAAGCTCTCTCTGCTCACACATGCCCTTCAACACCCCACTTCATGCAGTCACCCCACCACCGAATCTGGGGAAATGACTAGGCCACAGATCCGAGAGCTTTGGTGAGAAAGGGGCAGAAGTGACACAGGGTCAGCTCTGTAGGCAGCCACAGACAGACACAGATATGCACTCTGGAGCATAGAGCCCTCGGCTACACACTTCATAACCAAAGGTGAAAGGTGGCATGACAACTATGTATGTGGCATATTGGTAACAGGATCAAGGCAGTCAGTCCCAGGTGAAACCATGAACCCCACCACACAACTCCAGTTCTGGACAAATGCTGGCTGAGACCCAAGCAGGACCTCAGTCAGTACAGGTGGCCTCACACCTCCTACATAGGCCTGTGTGGTCATGGAGCTATGTGATGCCCCAGCCCCTGCTCCTCGACTTCTGCTTTCAGAAGTAAACCAGGGCTGGGCACTCATGCTTTGCCCCCTTAACTGCCTGGTCCTGAGCACCATCACAAGTAGCCCCTTAGCACGCCAGATGAAACCCCCAGCTGCTACTGGGAGAAAGGCAGTAACTGGCCTCTGATCAGGCTCTAGGTACCTGCTGGACCCTGGAACCACCAAGATAGTGAAGCCTCTGCCCTGAGCTGGCTGGCTGAGCCGGGCTGCAGGAACACTGGCCAAAGAACCAACACACCGGGCCGGGCGGTGGCGCTAAAGGTAAGGTGCCTGCCTTGCCTGCGCTAACCTTGGACGGACCGCGGTTCGATCCCCCGGTGTCCCATATGGTCCCCCAAGCCAGGAGCAACTTCTGAGCACATAGCCAGGAGTAACCCCTGAGCGTTACTGGGTGTGGCCCAAAAACCAAAAAAAAAAAAAAAAAAAAAAAAAAGAACCAACACACCACCACATCACGCACAGATGCACACCAGTCCCCCAAATGAGGGTCTCACTAGGCCTGGAGCCAAAAGCACATGGAACACCGGGAGAGCCTGGTCCACCTAGCACCTCAGGCCACGGGGCAGGGCTGTGGCACAAGCCAGGAGCTCAGAGGCCACACAGGATGTGGGATTCCAGGGACACGGTCGCCCTCTACAGACCCAGACAAGAGAAAAGTCTCTGCCGGAAGCAGGACCCACAGCTGGTGAGGGGGGCCATTCTGGCCTTCACCCAGCAGCTGTTTCTGCTTCCTGGGTGCCACCTCTGGAGGTCAGGGGAGCTGGTGATGCTGCGTACGCACAGCCCAGCCAACATGCACCCACACCAGAGCTTGTAATCAGGTATTCTGTCCTGGGACTCCCAAGCCCAAGAAACCAAAAGTCTGGTCAGAACCAGCAAATATGATGGTAAAGGGATTCGATCACTGCGTGGAATGGAGGCTGGGATAGGGTGAGTTGCATGTGCCACCTGCTCATTCTCAGTGTGTGTGTGTGTGTGTGTATGTGTGTGTGTGTGTGTGTGTGTGTGTGCCCTGCTCATTCCCAGTATATATGCATATGTGCGCATGGGCACCATGCTGCTTACTTCCCATGCCTTCTTTCTCATCCCCAGGGTGTTTATATACTTTGCTTACTCCCAGCTAACCACCTATCACCTCCTTTCTTCTCCTCCCCTGGTTTTCTGGTCCCCTCTGCCTCGTCATCACCATGGCTGGTGCCCAGTGGGCATCACCAGTTCTGCAGTGAGCACTGAGGATTTCCACTGCCCAAATTCTTCCTGGAGCAGAGCATAGCATACACACACCATTAGGCAGGCAACACTATGGGGTCCCTGACGCCAGATGCTGATGGTGTTTGGATGGCAGGACCTTGCCTCTATTCTGCAGACTTTTGTAATGGAGTAGAAGAATTCATAAATTTAAAACACGCCGATTCTGAAATGTATTATGAATAACTTGATTTACTCGTGAATCGTCATGTGTACTACCTATTTACAGTTTCCAATATTTGGAGCGATAAACTTCCTAAATTATTTTCTTGGGCCAGAGGAATGGTACCGGGGATCAGGTGCTTCCCCTGATCTAGTCAACCTTGGGTTCAATTCTCTACGCCAAGCACTTCCAGGAGTGATCCCTGAGCACAGCCTACCCAGTGCAGTGCAAAGCCAAAAAAAGTAAGTTAAGTTTCCTTCCCAGTTCTAGGGAATAAAATTCCAGAAAGATATTCTCAGAGTGAGATTGTGCTCCCCTCACTCCCCCCCCCCCCCCACTGGCCTCTTACAAAGCAGTAAGATGGTGGGAACACAGGCGGCAAAGTTGCTGAGAGCATCCGCTGTGACCGGTCAAGAACAGGCTGAGGCACTTGGATGGCAGTGGCTATGGTTCTGAAACAGGGACTCACAGAGTAAGAAAGTGCTGGCCTTGCCCACAGCTCACCTGGATTTGGCTTCTGACAAACAAACAAACAAACAAAAACCAGGATCCCCTGTATCCCATCAGAACTCATGAGCACAGTGAGGGTATGGCCCCCAAACCAAAATATATGATTTTTGTTTTGTTTTGTTTTTGTTTTTTGGCCATACCCGTTGACACTCAGGGGTTAACTCCTGGTTATCCGCTCAGAAATTGCTTGGGGGACCATATGGAATGCCGGAGGATCAAACCACTGTCCGTCCTAAGCTAGTGCGTGCAAGGCACCACTTACAACTACTTGGGCCCCCAAAATGTACGATTTTGAAATAAGATTAAAATATAATAAACAGGGGTCCCTTGTCAGCGATGCCAGGGACCAAACTCAGGGTCTGTGTATGCTACCCCAATCCATACCCTAGCTCTGCCCAATCCCATATGACCTCTGAGAGCTGTGCAGTCAGAGCCGGGGCTGAGAACTAGCCTAGGACCTGCCTAAGGTCCTGCAGCCAGTGGCCACTGAAACTGGCCCTACAGAAAGTTTCCAACAAATATCTGCAGACACCTACAATATACACTCCACACCACAGAGGCAATCGGGCCCTTCTCTATAGCATCCCCCCACCCCCAGATTCTAGACACATTTGCAAAGATGCACCTGGGCAGAGTCCCATTATTTTCTCTACAGTGGAATTTCCCAATTAAATAGCTCATCTTTCACACGAGCCACCAAACATTTAGAAAAACGATGGTCAAAGCCCACGCGCCGAAGCAAGCATCAAGAAGTGGGAAACATCTTCATCTAGCTCTGGCCCACCTTCCATTCATTGGAAGCAGCATCTGCCTGGGGACAGCTGCTGTGGACAGAGCTGTCCCCCAGCTGGCCAGACCCAGGTGTGCCATCCCTCCCCCACTACTACAGGGGCCAGCCAACTCTCTCCCCTGGCCCCAAACCAGCTGCTCAAGTATTTATGTGGCTCGTCATGGGGAGAATGGCCCAGACTCTCATCCAGACTTGCAGAGAAAAGGTTCCTCAGACCACCGGGATGCTGGGAGCAACTGAGGGTGAGCTGGGGGCTGGCGACAGTCTGTGCAACCTCAGAAGAGACACTTGGCTCCTCTGAATTTGGGCTGTTCCTCTCCTCTCATGCAGGGCTGACAAATGAAGATGGATCACAACATTGTGGCAGGAATTCAAAATAAAATATGGAGCGGCCCCTCCTCTGGTGTCTGGCCCATAGCTCTTGCTTAATAAATGGGAAGGTTATTTAATAAGGCAGCCAGAGGGCTCCCGGAGATGCGAGATGCCGTCTAAGCACTGACCGCTTCTCCCACTCCCCCAAGCCCAGCAAACCTGCTGACAAGCTTCGCGGGGTGCCGGGGAGAAGGAGGCAGGCCCTCGAATAATTAATCCAAGGGAAAGAGCTCACTCCCTAAAAGTTTGGAGAATATAAAAGGGGCACTTCCTGCTTTATAGCTACAAAGACCCAACTACCCGGGAGCCCGGGTCCCCGGGGCCGCCCTGCTCCTTAAATGAGATTACAATAAGAGTGATGGACTGTGCCGCCCCGCGGCTGTGACAAGCAGCCCTTTATAGAGCTATCTGTTTGTCTCCATCACCGCATCGCCCAATGTGTCCCTGGACTCCAATGTGCAGCTCCATTTACCGCCACATGACAAATGGGCAGCACTTGTAAAAGGCACAAAGAGGTCCGCGTCGTCCGTGTAATGGTCACCACAGCTGTACCCGAGTGCTTGAGGGGACAAAACAGACCCCCAAGTTCATTAAACTGACCAGTAATGGATCTTTCAAAAAGTGCCTGAGGAATCGTACAGAAAAGGCTAAAATAAATAACTCAGCATGGAAGGCTAATCTGAAATGGTGTTTGATAAATTATTTATAACACAGGCGATTGTCTGCATTTAATATTGGAGCTACTAGAAGCATCTTTAAAAGATGATTTATGTGTTGTAATGCTATTAAACTTTATATTGGCCCACTGCTGGCTATAAAGTCTGCTGAGATTTAGAGAATGAGTTTTAAACTGTCACTGCAACATCATAGGAGATGGAAACTGTATTAAATCTTTACTTTAAACCTGTTATCCAGAGAGTTGCATTTTGTAGACACTCACAAACTGATAGATTGCTTCGGCAGCCGCTATGGTGCAGGCCCAAAATAGTACTGCCAGGAAAGTTTGCCACGTTATTCCTGACTCCAGCTACAATTGTGATTTCTCTTCTGGCTGAAATAGTTTTTTTTTTGGGGGGTGGGGGGAGGCCACACCCGGCGTTGCTCAGGGGTGTTACTCCTGGCTGTCTGCTCAGAAATGGCTCCTGGCAGGCACGGGGGACCATATGGGACACCGGGATTCGAACCAACCACCTTTGGTCCTGGATCGGCTGCTTGCAAGGCAAACGCCGCTGTGCTATCTGAAATGTTTTTTTTTAAGGTTTGGGAATGTCACCAGAGCAAAAATGTAGGTGCCCCAGCCAATGAGCTCCCTGGACAGCTCGGCAACCAATTAATACTCTTTAAATAACCCTCCTCCCCACAGTCGACAGCTCAGCTGTGCACACCCCAGAGCGCTCGCCTCCTGCACGCTGGGGGCAGGAGATTCACGCTGTGTCTGGCAGGAAACCTGGCACACCACTGCTGGTGACCGCCTGGACAAGCAAAACTGCAAGGACATGGCTTTCCCTGAAAGCAATCGATTTGTAAGTAAAACATTCTGAAGAACTTACAAAGAAATAAACTGCTTGTTTATGAGAAAATATATTTTCTTTTTGTAGCTGAGGTGCTGATATTTAGAGGCAGGGGGAAAAACAAAGAATTACAGAAACCTTTCACCTCTGTCCACTATCTAGTGAGAAAGGGAGAGAGAACGAGAGAGGGGGAAAAGAGGGGGAGACAGACAGACAGGCCAACGGTGGCACCACAGCTGAGCTCTCACCTTCTACTTGACTTCCTTTGCTAGGAAACTTACAAAGGCCCCTTCAGTCCCCAAAAATCTGCCCTGGCTGCCAACTCAGGGCCTGCCTCAGTAAGCACTGGATCACTAGGAAGTCATCTTGGAAAGCTGCATTTTCTTTTGTGCCTGGGACCTGAAACAGCAGAGCCTGCTACTGCTGGTCTGGTCTGGTCTGCATCAGACTAGATCTGGCAGTGCTGTCCAGGGGTGGGACTGCCTCGGAAAGAGGACCTCCTCCCATGACCTTGGCCTGCTCTGCTCCACACGCCTGGCGCAGCTCTCAACCTGGGCCTCAGGAGAAAACGAACATCAACTTTAAATTGGTTCAGCCAAATTAAAAGACAGTGTCTATCAATCATGAGACAGAGCAATACTAAAGTGGGTGGTCCCAAATGGCCAGGTCCCACTGGGGACCTGGAAATAAACACATACCATCCACTCACGGGGCAGCACTAAGATCATAATCCTGGGGGGGGGGGGGTTGTCCATCCAGGGTGCTGTGAGCTATTGATGCAGCCTGCGGGAGCCAATTGTTCCTGGCTAATGGTTGGATAAGATTTAAAGAATCCAGAAGTGCTTAAAATAGCACTCATCTCCAAAAAAAGTAGCTTCGTGCACTCGCCACCAGACCTGAGGGCTGCAGGGGCAGCCACACTGGAAGGATCACTTGCCCCTTTCAGCCAGGGAACAGACGGGGCATGAGCAGGCCTGGGAAATATGAAGTGCTAAGTGCACCCAAGAGGGTTACTGCAGTGGGTACAGGAGTGCTGAAGGGACCATAAGATCAGAGAGGACACTTCTGGGCACTGCACTGCCAACCTGGCCTGGTCCACATCACCACACGGCACAATGGCCTGACATTAACTCAGGGCGCAGAAAGGGGTGTCTGAGCCACACAACCCCAATGACATAGTCAAAGAACATCACAGGATAGGACTAAGAGTGCCGTGGGCAGCACAACATTCACTTGGTGAAACTTGAGACCGGCTCTCTGTCCTCCACAGATTTTACAAAGAACCCTCTGTGCATTCTCAGGTAGAAGGCAACAAGCAAGGGTACATGTTGCTGTCACCAAGCACCACACCCCAGCACGCTGGCTCAAGCATCCCATCACAGCTCAGTGAGTGCTGGGGACCAGTTTCCAGCCAGGGCTCAGCATCACCAAAATCAAACCCACCCACCCTGCCCTGGGAAATCTGATGGTGGCTAAGAGGTTTGGCTAGACCCTGGGAAAGAGGGGAAGAAACTGCTGAGGGGCCAGAGCCATAGTACAGTGGGTAGGGCATTTGCCTTGCACAAGGCTGATCCCGGTTCAATCCCCAGCGTCCCATATGGTCGGTCCCCCAAGCCTGCAAGGAATAATTTCTGAGCAGAGTAACCTCTCAGAGTAAATTTCTGAGAGGAGTAACCCCTGAGCACTACTGGGTGTGGCCCCAAACACAACAAAACAAAACAAAACAAAGGGAAAAAAAAGAAAAACAGCTGAGCCTCTGAGGAAGGATGGGGGGGGGGTTCCCCAGGACATGGAGACCCACACTCAGCATTCCAAATATAGAAACCATTTCCAGAGCTACTCAATCTACAGAATCAGAAAAAGATGTAAACAAGCTGCCCAAGGCAGGCCGAAGCTCTGGGCAACGTTCCTCTCTCTCCCAACCATGCAAATAGTGGAGACTATGCCCATTTGTTCCCAGCACCTGAACAGAAGAACAGGAGGGCACAAGGATGGAGGCAGCCCTTTATGCCTAGGCACGGTGCAGACCCATCAGGGCAGAGCAGCTGGCATGAGAACCAAGGAAGAGGCAGCACCTGTGTCCTAGGAAGCCACTCACTAAACAGAGTCAGGGAGAAATGTGAGGGTGGGTAGAGCTCCAAGCATGGAGGGAACCAAGAGGGATGGAAAATAGAAGCAGGCAGGCCTATAGATGCAATGCAGGGCCAGAAGTCTTGGAAGCATGTGCGAAGACTGGGCTGGTTCCACAGCAGCCACGTTCAGGGGCAGGAGTGAGAACAAGAGGAAGGCAGGTCTCCAGAGCACTGAGACACCCCCTCCCCATGGGCTACACAAAGCAGCTTCTTGAGTAGGGCAGCAGCTGGGAGAAGGGGTACATGCAGCAGGCCACAGGCAAGAGCCAGGCTATGCCTTCAGAAAATGAGACCTGGAAGCCCTGTGGGCAGAGCCCACAGCCAGGCGAGAGGGCAGCGACCTCAAGTGCCCACATGACAGAAGGTGAAGGGATTGTGGCCACAAGGACTATGGGGCACAGGTAGGGGAGATGGGGACAGTGGGTGGACAGGTGAGCACCAGCAGAGGCACCCCTGCACCCCCAAGGCCAGAGCACGACCATCCTGGGCCCCCAGAGAAAGGACCCATGGCACACTCAGCAGCTGTCCGGTGGCCGGGTGGGTAAGCAGAAAGCTATGATGAACTTAAATGGGACCCGAGAAAGGCAGAGCCAGTGAAAGCTCACCAGGCTGTTCTGGGGGAAACATATAGTCAGGAGCCACAGGGAAGTGTCATTCCCCTGGTCATGGGGGCCAACATGGCCACATGCTGGCCTGCGTGTAGCCAATGGAAACTGCTGAGAACTTCTCTGGAAGCTGGGAGGAAGAAGGCAAGGACAGACCCACGAGTGCCTCGCTCTGACAGCTGTGGATGCACCTGGCAAAAACAGTCCTCACACAAACTCTGTTACTTTAGGTTCTTGGGGGGGCTCTGGAGCCTTCCCAAGGAGGGGGGAGGGGAGAAGAAACAGGAAGCCAATGATCAGAGGCCCCATATCAGAAGGAAAACTGGCCAGGAGAACAGAGGCAGAGGCAACTCCCTATGAGCATGAGAACCGAGTCCAAATCCAACCCCATGACACTCCAGAGCTCTGTAACCCTGGGGGTAAATCACTCGACATTTCTAGGGCCCGATTTTCCTCATCTGCCCCACAGTGCCCCTGGAGCACACGAGAACTCGGACCCTCTGTAAGGGACAGACCCAGGACCAGCACCCTGTCCACAGGAAGGGAACTTGCCAGAAGCTAATGGAGCCCATTCCATTCCCTTTTCCAGTGGTCTCGCGCTTGCCAAGTAAGTTAGAGGCAACTCTTCCGGAACTACTGGTGTGATGGCAATGGCTGCTGTTTCTTCTACCCCCCCCCCCAGCTGAAAGCAAATCAATTATAAAAGTAGCCATTACACTGCAAATGAAACTCAAAGTGGTGCCATAAAACTCGGTTCACACGAGTGCCACACAAAATCATTACCAGGCCACTGGTACACGAAGCAGCACAGTCACTTAGTACATGCCACGGAAATAGTCTCAAGGAGATGCTACTTCTGAGACAGGCAGGCACCAGGTCTATGGCCCACTATTATCATTGCTCTTCTACACAAGGCTCAGAGAGGCAAAAGAACTACAGCAAAGACAAACAGCAAGCAGGAGGCTCTGAGGGTCACTAGTTTGGGTCTGGCTCCACGTGTTTTTTCACAGAAGCCAGCAGGACCTCCAATAGATTCCTAGAACAGTAATGCAGGTCCCCAGTCCTTAGACCGCACAGAAAAGTCTAGGTAAGGTCCTCTAGCGTTCCATCTTTTATGACCTGTTAGATTTTTGTAACAGAGAAAATCCTGGTGAATTTTACTCCTCAAAAGTCTACTTTCACCAGACCCACAGCAAATATTTTATCGAATTCACCGCACCAGTGACACACGCAAATATTTTCATTCTCCTAAAGTATGCCTATAAAGCCTCTTCACAGAGTAAGTTGAATTGATTTTTTTTTCCTGGTTTTTGGGCCACACCCAATGATGTTCAGAAATCGCTCCTAGCTTGGGGGACCACATGGGACACCGGGGGAATCAAACCTCGGTCCGTCCTAGGTTAACGCATGCAAGGCAAATGCCCCATTGCTGTACCACTGCTCCGGCCCCAAGTTGAATTGATTTTTGCCCACCATCTCTGTTAATTAAAAAAAAAATAAAAATAAAAACCTCCATTTAACTTAATTTTCCCAAAGGGCCATTTGGTGACTGTAAATCTTAACTGAAATAGGGTCAAGAAAAGTAAAAAGCTCACTTTAATTTTCCTTTAAACTTAAAGGGCCAGACTAGTGAGAAGCCAAGAACTAATTTTCATAGCCCAGGTCAGAGAATGGACAGTCCTCATGGTACTGACTGATAATGATTTTAGTATGTGTTTTTGTATTCTGGAAGCTAAGGCTCCATCCAGGGCCACAGCGGCCAAGACCAGTCTTCAAATCCAGGCTCTTCAGACCCCACATCAGCCCAGTTCTCAGATTAGCACTTGTCCATCACCCCACTGCATCCACCTGAGTTAAAAGAAATCACTGCGGGCCCGGAGAGATAGCACAGCGGCGTTTGCCTTGCAAGCAAGGACCAAAGGTGGTTGGTTCGAATCCCAGTGTCCCATATGGTCCCCCGTGCCTGCCAGGAGCTATTTCTGAGCAGACAGCCAGGAGGAATCCCTGAGCAATGCCGGGTGTGGCCCAAAAACAAAAAACCAAAATAGAAAAAGAAAAAAAAAGAAATCACTGTGCTGTCAAAGGTCAAAATTAGTGAATCCTTAATTCTTCCAGAAATCATCAGGTCTCACCACAGTTTTGATTCAGTCCAACCGCATTCCAAGATGATGCGCTGCTGTATCCTATGGATTACATTTTCCTTGCAAATATTTTAAAAACTCTGCCCTACAGGTTAGAATTTGAAAATACCTACTCAGAACAACTTCCTATTAAAAAAATAAACAAAAAACTTTTGTTTCCACACTTGCACAATTTCCGGGTTAGGGGAGAGTGGGATAAATTACCTCGGCCGAAACCCAGAAGTAACATTATCCATTATGGTTAAAACTTTAACTACCTTGCCGAGGTATGCTGCTGGGGGCTCATTACTGCAGGTAATCTCACATTCCACCACACACAACACACTAAGTACCAGCATCTCCCAATTACACTGCAACATAAATCTCAAAGGACATTTGCGAAGTCTACACAGCTCCTGCACCCACTGCCGAAATGCGACCACCTCTAATGGAACGTGGCAGCTCTCTAAACTAAATATTCACACACAGGGACAGGGCTGCAAGGCTAGGCCTCGTCCCACGCTCCAGAGCCGATGCTAATTAAAAGGCCGGGCTGACTCGGAAATGACCACCCAGACAACTCTGGCACTGGGCCTCCCCCGTGCCAGCGGCCCCCTCTGCTCAGCAGCCCAGACGACAGGGCAGCATGAGTGACAGCGGCAGAGCAGGGGCCCTCCTCAGGAGGGGGTCTGCCTCGCACAGCCCCTTCCACAAATCTCAAGACAAAACTTGTGGAATCCAAAGCTCGGAGGCCGCGTCGAGCTACCGTCCTCTCCTCCATCGATCCATCTTTTCTAATGGGAACTCTCTGGTCGCATCTGTTTCGTTCTCCAACTTTCCATGCCTAGTCTGGTGTGGGTGTTTGCCGGCCTCGCCAACCCACTCAGCTGGTTGTAAATGTCTCTAAGGACCCCTACATAATGAGACACTGGGCCACCATCCCTCCCCCACACACCCTCCACCCCAGAAGTTCTTCTGGAAGGCCTTGTGGGGGCGCAGGAGAAAACTGGAGGTTTCCTGGCCCAAGGCCTACTGCCTCTGCCAGCTGCACTGAGTCTCAGAAGCAAAGCTGGTGAGAAAGCATCTTTCACGTGCGAAAACTTTTCACAACAGCCCTCAGCTGTCCAGGGGGTATTTGTTCCTACCAGGATCTTGCCGCTATTTCTGGAGCAGTTTCTACTTCCAACCAAAATGTCTCCTCTCAGCCAACTTTATTTGCTGGCTCTTTACTTCAGCATTGCCGGCCCCTTTGTTTTATGCAGTTGTTTGTTGGGGAGTGGAGACCTGTAATGCTCAGGGCTTACTCCCAATGGGGGAGATACAGACATACAAAGGCAGGGGTCAGCCCCAGAGGGCAAGCTCTCCATACTATCTCTTCAAATGTTACCCGTTCTTCAGATACCGAAAATACCCCTCCTCTTTGAACCCCACCCCTTCCCCGCGAGAAAAGGAACTCTGGTAAATTAGGGGGGCATCTTAAATTAGTATGGCCTTTAAAGCAGAAGGTAAAAATAGCACCGCAGCCCAGGAAAACTTCTCAGTCCAAGAAAGCTGACAATTAACTCTCAGGAATAAACAGTTCAAGACCATAAAGACCCCTTTTAATGCCCTATTCAATGGCTTCTGTTGATTTGCATGTACCACACAAACATACAAAGGTACTTTAAATATTTAGCTGCAAATGTTACTTTAAACTTAATATTTCCACAGAGCTATTTGATTTAAAAAAAAAAAAAAAACTTCGCTAAAATTCTTACTCGCACTTCAGTGTATGTGAGTGAGTGACTGTGGGAGCCGGGATGCCGCGGCCCCCCATGTCCACCCTCCCCCTACCACCACACAACTCTAATAAACCATGTTAATATTTCATACCGCTGTGAAATATGCTGGAGTATCAATTCAACATCTGCTGTCTTTAGGGTCCGGGAGTCCCGCAGAGACACTTTCAATTTGTAATTGAGTTCTATGCTGAATTAATCAGCAGTTTATCTTTTTTACTAAAATAACGTCTTCACCACTAACCCAGATTTACATTAACAATTTATGCCAAATTACCTGCCAAGGCAAAACTTAGAAGATTTGGAGCCACCATCGAGTAGCACTCAGTGCTATATTTCATTTCTTACCACTCCCTCATCTACACGCGAGAAAAGTGGGGCTCCATTGTTCAAGGGCTGCCAAACCTTGGGCACAGATACCCCCACAGCTGACAGCAAGAATTGAGGCCTCCCAGACACTCCTCAATGAGAGGTTAAGATTCAAAGTTTGTGCGAGGCGTCTCTAAAATGAAATGCCATCAGTAAGGGGACCACTTCCTTTCTCTTTTCCAGGCAATGACAACCCAAACCTTGGCTTCGCTTTGGTAACAGGAACAAGGAGACAGCATAGATAATGGAGGCTTTCCCGTGCTGTAAATTGTGTGCAGGAGACCCAAGTGAGCAAAAGAATTTGATCTGGTAAGAGGTGGACAACGGTGTCTGTTTTCTCTTGAATATCTCCAGACTAATTTGTTAGCAATAATACCTTCCTTTTCATTCTACCTGTACCTCTGATACAAGCACTTCCAGTCCCTTCCATAGGGTCTCAGAAAGAGGGCCTTGCAGCTGGGTGATTCGAGCATCTTTGATCACAAAGAAGTTACATTTTGCTTGCTGGATCTTGGCTACAAGCACAGCAAGCATTACAGTGTGTGAAATATTTCTCCTATCAGGTTTATTTCCCCTACATTCCACAGCCATAGGAAATAAGTGAAGCAAAAATATTTCAAATCGGGTCTAGAGCAGTGGTGCAAGAGGCCGGCGCTAGACTGAGATGGACCACAGTTCAATCCCCCGGCATCCCATATGGTCCCCCCAAGTCAGAAGCCAACTGAGTGCATAGCCAGGAGGAACCCCTGAGCATCACTGGGTACGGCCCAAAAAAACAAAACAAAACAAAATCTCAAATCAAACACCTGCTCCAAAGAAATGCATCACAATTACCAATCTACTACAGAGCAAAATAACCCCCCTTTTAATCCACTTTATCCTGAGCTATTTAAGGGATTTCATTGGGGGGGTGCCACATCTGACAGTAGTCGAGGGTTCACTCTGTTCCGGGGTTTGGGGGATAATGGGTGCTGGGATCAAATCCAGGTAGGAGGACTGCAAAACAGTTCCCTACCCACTGTATGTCAGAATACAGTTTCAGGAATCTATTCTATCACACAGAATAGCCTCTTCGAATACTCCTCTGGATTACACCAATATCATGCCTTACATTCAGTTGGTGTCCAGCAAACATCTGATTTACTGATACATATGATTATATAAAATTATGAAATTCACTATACAGAAAGCAAGTGTTGTTCACACAGCAAGGGGGAAAGAAAAAAAAAACTGCAGAGAAGTGCTATTCCCAGTAACTTCAACAAAGAACTCTGCTGGTTTACCATGCAATATTAACATTACACTTCAAGCCTCACACAGTTACTTTTCTGAGACTTAGGAATTCTTGAGTTTCAGGGCTTTGTCCCCATATCATTCCCACCTCATTGGAGATTTGGGGAAACTACATCTCTTTCTTGGCCTCCTCCTATCTAAAACTTCCACCCCCTTACTCAATTTTTATCAAAGGCAGGTAAGAATAGAAAAGATTACCAGATACCATTATTAACCAGGGCTCAGGAGACAGGAAAAAGGAGTCTTGGCCATAGGAACGGACATTTAAGCAATAGTTTCTAAGTCAAGAAAGATGAATGAGGGGCCCGGAGAGATAGCACAGCAGCGTTTGCCTTGCAAGCAGTCGATCCAGGACCAAAGGTGGTTGGTTCAAATCCCAGTGTCCCATATTGTCCCCCGTGCCTGCCAGGAGCTATTTCTGAGCAGACAGCCAAGAGTAACCCCTGAGCATCGCTGGGTGTGGCCCAAAAACAAAAACAAAAAAAAGAAAGATGAATGAATCAGAAATGAGAGAAAGCAACGATCAGTTAGTGGGTCACTAAGTGATCACTTTCTTAGATGGCTCTTTTGAGTCTTGCCATCATGTAAGAGCCCAAAGAAAGCCCCCCCCCCACTCGCCCAGTATGCCACATGGTGGAAACAACATAAGCAAGAAAAGTTGAGGGAACAATCTTCACAGTAAGACCCTCCACCTCTCCAGAGCTGGCAAAGGATGGGTTCAAACAACCCAGAAGCGCAGGCACAAATTTCTGATGCTGGTGAATAGCTTTTACTATCAACAGTATCTTCTGATCACTTAAAGCACAGATATTCAAATGTATTAGGTCTACAGCTCCTTTTCAGACAAAAATAAATCATTCAGTGCCCCCTAATCTACTTTCTTTAAATGAACAAACATAAAAGTGCCCTCTGCCACCAAACCCCCTAGGGGAGGGCAGTGATGGTCAACACCAACTGTAGAAAACACTGGCAATTCTCAGAACCACAATGACAACTTGACAACATCAATATCTGTTTATTTCTAAAACTAACAGCACTGAAGATCATTAGTAAGAATAATTCTACATTAGGGCCCAAAAATTATATCTTTGGGCTCTAACGCCTCTGAAAATTAATGGTCTGTCTAACATTTGCATCTTAAGGAAAGCCAATGAGCAGAAATGATGACCAGTAACAGAAACAACTTCAAAAGAAAGCCTCTAAAGATGACCTCGCACCATTTAAACAAATGCACCATCAGCCAAATTACTGCCTAACCCCAGCACATAAAAACACAAATGGAGTGCTTTCATAGTTCCTAAAGATTTCTAAAGTTTCCCTAGTTCTCAACTTATGAAGAATGAGCTGCCAAGCCACATCCACCACCAGGATAACTTTCATCAAAAGACAGATAATAGGGACTGGAGCAATAGCAGCAGGGCATTTGCCTTGCACATGGCCAACCCAGGACGGACCGGGTTTGATTCCCAGCATCCCATATGGTCCCCATGAGCCTGCCAGGAGCGATTTCTGAGTGCAGAGCCAGGAGTAACTCCTGAGAGCCACCTGGTGTGGCCCAAAAAACAAAAGAAGGAGACAGATAATCAGTGTTTATGACCATGTGCAGAAATAAAATCTCTATCTTCCTTTGGAGAACAAGCTGGCAGTTCCTAGTAGAGGTTAAACAGAGCTACCATTCACCCAGCAACCTCACTCGTTTAACTAATGAAAGGAGAAGCATAAGCAGTAGGTCCATACAGCATACTATTCAATCATAGCACAGTGGGGAGGGCATTTGCCTTGCACGCAGCTAACATAGGTTCGATCCTTGGTACCCCCATATGGTCCCGAAGATTTCCAGGAATGATCCTTCAACAGAGAGTCAAGAACAAGCCCTGAGCATCTCTGAGTTGGCCCAAAACCAAAACCCTGCTATTCAACCAAAAAATGGGAAGGAAGGGTAGGAGAAATGGCTCAAAGGCTGGAACCAGATTTGAAACGCACAAGGCCCTGTGTTTGATCCCTAGCATAGCATGCCCACCATCAGCACTGCCAGGCTTCTTAGCCCTAGTTGCCAGTCTCTCCAAGTGGACAATGAACTATCCAGCCTGCCCTGCCAGCAAGATCTGCTGGGATTAGCCCAGGAACTCCCTGAGCACTAACGGGAATGGTACACCAATACAAACGGAAACCAACAAAATATAAAAGTACTGTACACAAAAGACTTCAGTCACAAATGATCAGTTGTTATGATTCACATTCCACAAAATGTCCACAGCAGGCAAGTCCTCGAACACAGTTAAGTTACCATCTCAGGGTGGGAAGACGACGAGGCACCTGAAGAGTGATAGCTAACAGGTACATGGCTCCCTTTGAGGAGGATAACAAGTCCCAAAATCTTGATAATGGTATAATTCTGTTCATGTACTAAAGAAACCAAAAGGGATGAAAATTATCTCTCAATGAAGCTGTTGTTAAAACAAGGGATCAGGACCGAAAAAGTATCAACCATCATGAGCCAGGCTCTAAGTCAATGAATCACATTCTAACCACAATGTTTGAAGTGCTAAGATAAAGATCGCAATAAACAAAAATGTCAGCATAAATGTTTACAAAGCATTTTTTTTTTGGTGGTTTTTGGGTCACACCCGGCAGTGCTCAGGGGTTACTCCTGAGCATGGCTCCATGCATGGGGGACCGTATGGGACACCGGGATTCAAACCTATGACCTTCTGCATGAAAGGCAAAACGCCTTACCTCCATGCTATCTCTCCGGCCCCTACAAAGCATTTCTGTCCAGACCATATATTATTCCTCAGACAGCCAAAGATACCTAAACAAATTTCACAACCACACTTAACTTGAAGATCTAAAAACCTGGAAAAGTTCAACTCATTAGACTGATAACTATTAAAGTGTTACAAGAAAGACAGCGAGACATCAACAATATCCAGACAGGAAAATCATGGCTTATGATGGTCATTGAAGGTCAGATTTTTTTTCATTCCCTTCTGCATTGACTTTAAACTGTGTTTGATGCCAATGGGGTTCAAGTCACACAGGAAGGAGCTCCGGCAAAACACTGATCGTCTTCCTTGATCTCCATTGTCTGCTGGGTGGGTTCTGCCAGCAAACCTCCCAGTGAGTGGTCACCTTCCCATGGAGTCATTAAACCTCCGAATGTCAGCTGGCAGGATTAGCCAGCAGCTTCCACACCTGAGCCCCCGTGGCAGGGACAGAGCATTCGGATCAGGATCACTAATGAATACAGAATTCAGATGCTGCTTGTCAGGGCCCCTGAGCTCCAAGTCACACAGATGCAACCCAGATAAGACGGAAGACAGAGCAATTGTTGACGAAGATAAAAAAAGTTTTGGCAGTTGGGGGGAGAAAAGAGCACCTCATTATTCAAATACAAGAGTCTTGCTTATTTTCTTTATTTCTGTCCAAGAAATATTCATGATGTGCCTCAAGTGGACAAGTGGCATTCACCGGTATTTAAAGAGGCCAAGGCCTCGTAACTGCATGTGAAGAGAGACGCTATCTGAACAGTAGCTCTAGAGAAAAAATAATTCCTTAAAAGCTTATAATAATAGGGGGGGGCGGAGAGATAACATGGAGGTAGGGCTGGAGTGATAACACAATGGCAGTGCATTTGTCTTGCATGTAGCTGAACCGGGACAAACCCGGGTTTGATCCCTGGTATCCCATACGGTCCCCTGAGCCTGCCAGGAGCAATTTCTGAGCACATAGCTAGGTGTAACCCCTGAACGCTGCTGGGTGTGGCCCAAAAAGCAATGATGATAATAAACTTTAAGGGGGAGAGTTACAGAGTATTCGGGTGTAGAACAGCTAAAAGTTGGGGAGTGTAGAATCCAAAAGAAATATTTTCCACAACCAAATGATTCCATTTATTTTCCAATGGCCCTTTTTGTGGTGCACGGGGTGCTCAGGAGCCTTGGAGTCACTTCTGGTAATCCTCAGCTCACTAGACCAGACTGTTGGCGCTCAGGTCCAGCAGTGCCCAGGAACCTCCAGGGCTATACCTAGCAGTGCTCGGGCGGCCATATGCTGTCGGGGTTCAAGCTTGGAGTTCAACTCATCACCCTGAGCCATGTGATCACTTGGCTTACTTCCTGGCCTCACGATCTCTGTACTTCAGATTTTCTTCCCATGGCTGAGCTCGCCCAGATGCTTACAGGCCTCCTCTGCCATGTCCGGCCTTCTACCCTCTCCATAAGAACTCAGCGAGTAACTGACACTGTACCTCGACCAGGATATCTTCCCAGTTGTCAAAGCATTGCCAGTCGAGCAGAGGTTGCGCTTTAGGGATCCATCACATAGTAGGGTCCACAGCCAGCCTGACTGCACTGAAACCACCAAGGCATCGCTGCCCGGATGTACGAGTCCTTACCTCCCTACACTCATGCTCTAAACGTCACGTGATTGTGAAAACGAAGAAAAGACCGTTAAGACAATGGCTTGGCACAGCATAAGCTCCAGCTATTTATTTTGACAGTGTGTGCTATACCTTCCCCCATAGCAAAAGGCCAGAATGTCCACGGCCTGTGTTGAAGGGCTCTGCCGGCTCTCATTCTGCACACTACATAGGTCTGTCTCCCAGTTTTAGGACAGGAAAGATGATTCCCATCCATCTAGATTATGCCATAATTTGCCAAGCCCAGTACAAGTACAAATAACGTTAGTCGTTGCTATGTGATATCTGCATCCTACTACTGAATGACTGACTGAAAAACAGGAGCAGCTGCCATATTTTAGAGCCAATTTTGTGTGCGGCACCATATGAGGTGTTTTACAGACCACATCTAATCCTGACAGCAACCTGCAGGCTTGGTCTCGAGATGCCCATCGGCCACTGAGCAGTCTAAGGCCGTGCGTGCCCAGCATCATGCCCAGGACAGGGGGAGGAGACTCGCAGGCCAGCCCAACCCTGAGCATGCACTCCCTATCTGACCATCACGAACCTAAGTCCTGTGTGCCTTGGGGACCAGTCTTTTCAGCAAATAGAATAGATCCTTTTTCAAATCCAAATCATGCAGAATTCTCTGGCTGCTATCCCCCTGAAAAAGCACCAATGAGCCTGTAACTTGGGTGACTTTCAAACTACTGAACATTAAAAAGGGTTCGGGGTAGGGGATATGGAAACCAGACAGTTCTTTCTAGATTTACTGTCGGGGGCCCTGAGCGATAGCACAATAGGCAGGGCATTTGCCTTGCATGCTCCTGACCTGGGTTGACCACCAGCATCCCATATGGTCCACTGAGCCCACCAGGACTAATTCCTGAGTGCAGAGCCAAGAGCAACCCCTAAGCACCGCTGGCTTTAGCTAAACAAATTTTAAAAAAATGTACTGTCTAGGTCCAAAATTGGTACCCACTTTCTTGAGTTTCAGTGGTGCTGCTGCTACCTGCAGTGATTGATAAATTGTTTCCTCAGCAGCCAAGGTACCTGGCATCGGGTCTGGGAGGCAACAACAGCCTTCGGAATCGGAATCCCGGCTTTATGTATCTCCCTGGGCCCGGTGTTAGCAGTGTGATGATTTCGACCGACTAAAATGGTATTTGTACACGTCACCATCTACCTCCAAGGTTTCTCACTGGAGAGCCTAGGTCGAGTCCACGTCCCTGGGCCCTGAGCTCTGCACAAGCCAAAGGGCCCTCGGCACTGGACCTGCTGAATGGAGCATGTGCTGCTGAACACTGGAGACCCAGGATGAGGGTGATGAAATGGGGTGTGGAGGGGGAGAGGGGAGAATCCTGCTGGTGTGAGCACGCCTCAGGCAGTGGCAGAAGCCTCGGCAACTCATCTTCAAAAGGCAGAGAGCCTGAGCTCTAGAAACCTGCAGAAATTGGCGAGGCCTGCAGTCTCCGTTTCTTGAAGCTGAGCATCTTCAAAGTCTCGGATTCTAACTGTAAGGCACAGCAGCTGCCTCTGCACATCTGATCCTCTCAGCTTTTGGCAGCTCTCAACTTGAGATTCTAGCAAAAGAATTTTTCAAGTTGCTATTATTGCCTGTCATGGATTTATAAATATTGTGCTCTATCTGCTGTGGCATGGCTCTCAGGGGACGCCAGAGCATGCCAAATGCAGAACAGAATGAAAAACAGTTTCTCGGCTTCAAATAAATGCTAATTTTTTAAGCCATGCCCGCACGATGTGTTTGGGTGACCAACTTCAATAGTCTTGCGAAGGTACCAGAGAAGGGGGGGGGGGGGCAGCCGATTGTCTTTTCCAGCAGCATTCAGCTTCTGCTTTCATTAAGCTTGTTTAATTAGATTCCAGATGCTAATTTGCAAGTCACTACCAGAGGGTGCAGGACAGTTTGCCTTTGAATCATCTCCCTGTGATATGAGGGTCCTGCCGCACCCCACTACCCTTCAGCGGCCCCCACACGAGATCCTGACAATTAGTGCAAAGGGGACAGTATTGATCTTGACAGGCTAAAGAGTCATCTTCTACCCATTTTAATGAATTATCATCTTCAGGACTTGGAATTTCACACTGGGCTAAATGCAAACAGCCCCTCTGACACAGACACAGGACAGAACCAAGGGGTTCTGAAGCCAGGAGGTCTGATTCGTTGCCTTCATTCCCTGCAATGTTCTTATTTTTGCTATCACAGTGATTTTTCTTTCTTTTTTTTTTGCCCCAAATCCAAAAATACATATACACACTTAAACATGTATTGTGTTCTCAAAGCTAACACTGTGTTTCCAGGTACTGTGGCCAAATTCCTTTCACATCACAAAATGGTCTCTAAAGGCCAATGTGGTTATCACCAATTTCCTGTCCAGCTAGTCAAGTATCAAAATGAAGATGGGCTTAATTCCAATGCCAACCTTAACCACAGAGGAAGGGGGAAAAATTAAAAATCGAGAAGATCCATGCAACTCATCGACAGCAAAACCAAGAATAAAATAAAAGCCTCTGATACTGACCCCGTGTCGTGTAAATGAGCCCACTGTCCTGCTAAGACACAGGCAAATGCCTCTCTAAGAATAAGCCTGAGGATCAGTACCAACAGGGGAGACAATCTCAGAGCAGTGAACACTGAAGGGGAAGTTCCCCAACTGCTCCAAAGACCGGGCAGCAAGCAGGGTGTGAGGAAGAAAATGTGGCCCTGAGAGCCCAAAGGAGCAAATGAAAACGATGCAGACCCCCTAGCAGGGGCAGGGCTATCACCAGGAGAGGCTGGCAAGGTTTCTGGCCACCGTGAATGTCATGTTTAGTTGGCTTTTTTGTTTTTGTTTTTGTTTTTGGGCCACACCCGGCGGTGTTCAGGGGTTACTCCTGGCTGTCTGCTCAGAAATAGCTCCTGGCAGGCACGGGGGACCATATGGGACACCGGGATTCAAACCAACCACCTTAGGTCCTGGATCGGCTGCTTGCAAGGCAAACGCCGCTGTGCTATCTCTCCGGGCCCTAGTTGGCATTTTTTGCTGAAACCTTGCACGAGGCTTGACCTTGGCGAGGAGAGCGGCTGGCCCGGGTAACCACAAAGGGCAACGGGCCCTGTCGCACACTCAGACAGCCAGGCTGGGTTTCGGCTTCTGCTTTCTGGCAGGCACTTTCCCAGTGAACACTTGCCCTTTGCCCCAGCTCCATTCTGCCTGTGTACTTAATGGGGTGTTTGCTTTGTTGACTGCCCCGAAACTGTATATATTTGAGAAGTGGACCCGTTATTTATCTTCTGTTATCACCAAAAAAAAAAAAAACCAACCTTCAGCAATTTCTAGCAGAAAGAAAAGTCCCTTCTATTTCCCAGGTGATTCTTGATGACTCAGATTTTGTTTGTGTTCAGGGTTGTCCTGTCTCAACAAACATGTTTGGAAAATACCAAGAGCCAAAGAACAGAGATGATTTCAGTGGCCCCTGACCTCAAGGGTCTCTCACGCAGGCAAATGGGGGAGCCCTTCTAAAATTAGCTGGAAACAATGGAACAGGTAAGTACGATGGAGCACAGGGACACAAATGAGAAAGAGATTCTGGACACAGCGGGGCTGACACACAAGAGCAGGCAGGACACACCAACTTGGTCACAGCAGGGAGCAGAGCGAAGGACACGATGGAGAAGGTAGCTCTGTTCTCCCTAGGGCTAAGGATTTACAGCCCTGAGGGGCTCATGCTTGGTGGGAATGAAGGAGCCCCTTTTGTTTATACAAGTAGTAAGCACTCATTTTCACGTGCCTTAGGAAAAACAACCAGCACAACAGACCAGTCACACTGCATTTTAAAAACAAGTGTAAGGGGCCGTAGCAATAGTACAGCAGATAAGGGCATTTGCCTTGCACGCAGCTGACCCAAGTTCAATCCCTGGCATCCCATATGGTCCCCCAAGCAACGCCAAGAATGACCCCTGAGTGCAGAGCCAGGAGTAACCTCTGAGCACTGTTAGGTATGACCCAAAAAACAAAAAAGAAAAAAGAAATTTAAGGGCCAGAACAATAGTACAGCAGGTACTTTGTGTACTTGCCTTGCATTGCTGGGGGTGACCCCAAAATAAATAAATAAATAAATAAATAAATAAATAAATAAATAAATAAATAAATAAATAAAAATGAACAATAAGTTTCGATTTAAAAGGTAAAGTGGTTGCTGGAAAGAGACACTTCTGCAATAATATTCTGCCTCATGGGGTGGTCATTAGAAATGCCCAAACTGACCAAACTGAACTCTGACACTGGTTTTACTGCATGCAAATGATACCTACATCTGTAAACAAGTGAACTTTAGAGACAAATAGCAGAACAGGTGGCATCTAAACAGTAGTGCGCTGAGCAAATGCCCAGTTTGAGAAATGTACCTGACAAGGTTTAACCTCCCACCACCACACAGTGCCCTCCAGCATCCCCAGGCAGATCCCTGAGAAGTCTGAGGATCCTCGGATTCGGGCCTGGTGGTCCCTTGCACCACAGGGCTCTCACAGCTCCACATCCCCAGGCCCTCGAAATGAGCCTGTATCATAGTGAGTGGCCCTGGTCTCCCTTAGGCAAGGGTTGGGAGGCCCCTCAAGAAAGACAAGAAAAAGAAGCAGTGATAGACTAGTCCTGTCCAAACAGTCTGCGAAGCACACAAATAGGTTGAAATTTTCTATTATTGCATCTATGTTTGTTTGGGGGCCACACCCAGTGATGCTCAGGGATTACTCCTGGCTCTAAAGTCAGGATTTACTTCTGCTAGTGCTCAGAGAATCATATCTTATGCCAGGGATTGAACCTAGGTCAACTAATGTAAGGCAAGTGACCTATCCTGCTGTGCTATTGGCTCTAGCCCTATCTACATCTTTAAAAACAAAACAGTGAAACTAACCTTAATGACATTTTAGCTTAACCCAAATTACTTAAAATAGTATTGGTTCATCATGTCTTCAGCACTGATTTTATTACTCTTGGGAGGGTGGAGTATAGGCCACACTTAACAATGCTCAGAGGTTATCTCAGGCTCTCTGCTCAGAAATCACTGGGGGGGCCCTTTGGGGAACACATTGGGATGCTGGAAATTGAACCCAGATCGGCTGCATGCAAGGCAAATGCACTACTGCTGAACTATCGTTCTGGCCCTATTTTATATTGGGTCTTAGGCCAAAGCACTCAATGCTCAGGGCTAGTGCTCAAGGGATCAACCATATGAGGTGCTGATGACCAAAGTGGGGCCTGCTCTCAACACGGCAAGTGTGATACCCTTAGTACAATCCCTCTGTTCCCAAGACGTTAGTGACATATTTAACTGTGTTTATTGTAAGTCTTTGAACTCTGGGGTATGATTTTCTTCTTTCAGCACCTCTCACCTCAGATTAGCCACATTCAAGTGCTTAGTAGTGGCTGGTGATGCAATAAGGGCAAAGAAAACATGCAAGATCTTTATGGAGGGAGGGGCCCAGTTTCCAGAAATACTCATATGGAAGCCAGGCACCTCCAAGGTAGAAGTGTGAAGTTCCAAAGAGACTTTGAACTTCTGCTCCTTGGTTAGTTCTAAAATACAGTGACCTAAAATAAAAACCACTGCATGGCACAAAATTGGGAACTATTGGGGGGAGGAAAGCGAGGGAGAGGGGAAAAGGGGGGAGAGAGAGGGAGAGAAAGAGAGAGAGAGATAAAGAGATTGAGAGAGAGAAAGAGATTAAGAGATTGAGAAAAAGAGAGAAAGAGAGAGGGGGGGAAGGAGGGAGGGAGGGAGGGAGGGAGGGAGGGAGGGAGGGAGGGAGGGAGGGAGGGAGGGAGGGAGGGAGGGAGGGGCTGGTGCAATTACTGAGCTGGCAATGCCCAATCCACTTGACGGCGATGGTGGCCTCCTGGGTTTCTGCTTGAGATGTGCCCAGAATCCCTCTCAAAGTTACTCATCCAGCCCTGCAGTCTCAACAAAGCAGCAAGTTGCAGAAAGTTAGAGGGCTTCTTGCCACAGAAAGACAGAAAATCTTCTTGGAAAGAAGCAACACCAAAAGTCAGGAAATATGAAACCAAAATGCCTATGAGTCCACAAGTTCTTGGAAAAAACTGAGCCAAAAGTGGCAGTTGGTCACAGCCTCTGTCACAACCACATGGTAACCCTCAGCTGTTCAGAGCAGCCAGGCACCCGGCACTTCTTCGCGCCAAAAGGAAGCCAGGTCGGCAGCGGTGAGCTGTCTGGTCTAAGCAACGTGTTTCTTTAGTGCCTGTTAACATCTCTTTAGAGTTTTCGAGTCTTATCTGACAACTGTTATTCTACTATTTGCCTTTCATTCACTTGTAAGCTCACTTCCCTGAGAGGCAGGTACTACCAGCACCAGCCGTGGAAGCAAGTGATCTTGAGTTGTCAGTCTGCACCGAGTTTCAATCACTTCAGGAACAAAAACCCGAGCCGCAGTTGTAAATGTTAGTGATCCGTGTGAAATGGGAGCTCGAAACCCACTGGAAGGTCTCGCAGCTACTGCACGCCAGGACATGGGTGACGGTCTGGATAAAATGAATCCAAAGAGTCACCTTCGAGTGGATGGTCTCAGAACTTCCATCGAAAGGATGGTGACAGCCCCCCACTCACATGGGCACTGAATGCATGGCTTCAGACCCAAGTTCTAAATAAATAATGCAAAATCACTTCAGCAGCACATCAAGTCACTCTTAATACGCTTCACACTTTCAACATTTTCTGCGATTCCCATTTTTCTTTAACAGACGGAGGTTCCAATCAATTGAAAATAGACAAAGCTTTCGAGAAAATGTGAAAAGATTAATGTGCTTTACAGGAGGGCCTGACATCACGGAGGTGATTTTTCTGAACAAAAATCATCAGTTGCACTCCTGACACCTTTGTTAGTCCTAATGGATTTGTAGAGACTTAAGAACTATCTCCTCCCTTAGAAAACTGTAAGATCTTTTTCCTTCTTTCTTTTTAAATAACCAGTGTATCTTAATTTTTCTCTGTGTGCTTAAGGACCCCAAACAGAAAATAGTGCTGATATGGGAATAAATTTTCACATTGAGAAATGAGAACAGAATCCTAATCTCATTTATGTTTGGTGCCTGGACCTGTTTACTATTCTTAATTGGAGCAAGACACGCTTGTGCTTCACATACAATGCCTTGCCACAACCTAGCTTCGGTCACACACTTGAATTCCCGCACGGATTCTAGACAGGGACAGCCTTCAACCATCGGGACCAAGTAAGTCCCTTTTGTGTGTTTCTCCTCGGGCACCAAGGGGAAGGTGGCGCTGGCAGTGCTTGCCTGGCCTGGCAGAGCCAGCAAGCCACAGTCCCACATATGCTGTGGCCCTCCAGGACCTTGGCAGAGACCTCAAGGGCAGACAGAGCACCAACCATTCCAATGGCACTCTGCATGCCTATAACAATGAGCTGGTAAAAGAACAAACATTTTTTCAAATACTCAATCCTGTCCAAAGATGACTGGGCATAAAGCGCCGCCAAGAAATGATTCCCAGAGACCGCCTCTGGTAGCTGAACAAAACCATCCTGCAAGGCCAAAGCCCACACAATGAAGCTCAGGGCAAACTGCTCCTAAACAGCATATGAACTGTTGAGAAGAAGTTGATGTGCTGCATTTAAAAAAAGAAAAGAAAAGCTAATATCGGTCAAAATCAAATAAAGATACCTCGGGACTAGGGTCTACCAGTCGGCTGAGAGTGAGGCTGAAACAGTGGAGCACAGTAGCCCCAGGACTGCATTTCCTTTAGAGACTGTGAAACACCCTTGGGCTTGTCCTGAAGGCTGGAAAGAAAGCCACAAATAGGGGGAAGGGAGCAGGCAACACCTATCATTAAGGCAGACCCAGTTGGATGGGATTCAGAGCATAACACTTCCCCTGCTATCAAAGGAAATTTAATAACAGCATTTCTTACATCTAGAACACCTGAGCCATCACACTCAAGAAGACTTCGTCTTGTCCCCTCCTCAGCCACATGCAGAGCAATTACAGGGAATTTCAAACTGGTCCCATTCTTAAGGCCAGGTCAGTATGATATGCAAAAAAAAAAAACCCACAAACATTCACACGCAGAGCTTCTCTATTCTTACAGTCCTTGTCATTTAGAGATTATATGACACAGGAAGGCTGGTGGACAAGCAAACATTCTACTCTACCACAGCACGTAGAGCCCAAGAGTTCCTAGACAGCAAAGCCAGAGCCAAAATCCCTCCAGCCCCAGGGAGCACAGAGCAGGGCCCACTCCAGAAGGAAGCTTTCCAAGCATCTGGCCTGAGCAAATACAGGGTCCATGCCAAGGAGCATTCCAACTAACAGGCAGGCTTAGCGCTCATTTTACATGACCAACACACAACTGGAGAAACACCCAAAGCAAAGACAACTAACTGCACGGCCTTACGTACCTCCATGTTAGGCCTAAATTTATCTTCAAACACAGCCATCGCAGCCAAGGAGCCAGAACCTGCAAAAGAAAGAGGCACTTTTAGAGTTCATATCGACCCCCGGCTTCTCCACCTCCAGCCGACCTCAGGGCAGCAGAAATGGTGCCCACGCCTGGCATCACACTCAAGTACAGTGTAAATATTAGTCCTAAAGGGTCACATAAACCAGGTAAACGCTGCTCTTCAAAAGCCTGGAGACACACTAACCACTATCTCAGGCAAACCTGCCACCGGACCTACTTCTACTACCAACAGGAATCATTGCAAATTATTCGCAATAAAATGCTGGAGAAGGAAAAGGAGGTTATGGAGGATCTGTTAACCCCCCCCCAACCCAAACCCCCGCACACGAATGCTGCATAATTTCACATCCCCTCTGCTGTGAAGCTGGCGCTCCACAATTGTGTCTTGGCAGGCTGCTGGGTATAGCGCTAAATACCAAGCCAGTTAGGAAGAATAGATTGTTTTAATGAGCCGGTCCTGGTAAAGTCACCTTGACACGCAGGGAAGAGACTAGAGCCCCGGCAATGGTAATAGGACTGCGAGCCGCAGCTACCAGGTTATTCCAGCTGCAACTGTAAAGCACTTTATTAGGTGGCATTTATTTGGAGCTATTATTTTTAGTTTGTACTTTGAAGAGTAACAGCTGAGTAGACAAAATGACAGACAAAGAAACAAAATTTATTATCACAATAGCAAACGAACGGCTGAAAGGTTAGGCTGCACAGATATTAACAGAGAGCTGATTCCTCCCTATGCAAGTAGGATGCAAAGGCGTCACAAATAAGCAGGGCTCCCTTGAACGGACGTAAAAGGGAGCTCGGCACTATGTGAGAATTTATACTTGCTTTGTTCGGAAACCAGAGAATCTTTAGGAAACTATCATCTTGTCTTTACAGGGTTCTGGCAGTATTTCAGGAGACACTACTTTTGGAGAAAGGAAAAGAGTTGCCCACAATTTTTTACTCCAATTAGAAGATTTTTTTGGCATTTATTACTTTTTAACTTGTTTTGCATAACACTATCTCTTTAGCTGGGTCATAGAGAAAACCATATTTTCTATTTAAAATGATTTGTGTACATCGCTTGACCACCTCAATGGTTTAGCAAAGGAAAAAGGCAGCGATTAAACAGTTTCAAATGAGGTGTCCTGCTGATTTTATCAAGTCTGCTGAATGTATAATGAAAAAGGAGCCGCTGACAGCCAGGCCGCCTTGAGAAAATACAGACTACCTTATCTGAACCATTTAAGGAGGTCCAATTATAGATCAAATTTAAAGGGTAGAAGCAGCAGATTTACAGACACAAATCAATGAACATGGTAATCCCGATGAATATGACAGATACTCCTGTTAGAGAATATTGCTGCGGTTGAGGATCATTACCTTCCCCGCACTGGATACATCACAGCTAAAGCAGTAGGAGACTTCGGGTGGGAACCGGCATTACAAGCGATGACTATTCATTTAGGCTTCGGGAGCAAAAGGCAACCAACCCCCTTTCCCAATCCCTCGCTTTTTGCTCCTAAAGAAAAAGACAAAGTGGCCATATATAGAAGGATAGCAAAAGCCCGCTGAAAGGAAGATCAAAATTAATAGCATACATGCCAGAGCAAATTCCTCAAAATCAGACCTCTTAGTCAACGTGGAAATTTGGGGGAAAGGGGTCAAATGCCACCCTCGTGGGTGTGGGGTCACACATTTACCCCAGACTCAGGGTGAGAAGTGGAGAAAGAAAGGCTCCCGAGTGCCAGTGCCAGCCTGTCAGGCTCAGATTTCTCGGTAAACAAGGAGCTAGTTTTGTGTGGGGAACAAAAGACAGCCATCATGGAGAAAGAGGGGAAATGCGACTCTGGAAACCTCAGAGAGATTTCCAGAAACCAACTACTACCGCAGAGCTGCGGCCCGAGAGCGCCTGTGCTGCCTTGCCCACCTGCCTCAGCATCTCTGCAGCTAGCAAGGCTGTAAACGCAGAGACCCGCAACCACCACTCACAAAGGCCAGGGGAAGGCCAGGCGAATCCTTAACTGCTCCTCACTTGGCAGGCAAACTCACTCATTAGCATTCAAGAACAATAGACCTGCTTTTTACTGGCACCTTCCCTCAAAAAAGTATTCGCCTGGGGGCAGGAGATGGTACAGACAGAGGGGTCAGGGCACAGTGCTGGAGATTAAGACCCTTGGCCCTGCCCTATCCCTCTATCCCCAAGCCCTGCCAGGAATGCTCCTGGAGCACAGAGCCACGAGTTAAGTCCTGAGCACTGCCAGGTGTGGTCTAAAAGCCAAACACAATTTAAAAAAAGAGAAATTAGTCTACTCGCCCTGTGGGTTTGTTTTTTTTTTTTTTCCTCTTGTCTTTCCTTTGGCAGCGACACAGTAAGCAGACTCATTTTACTTGCATTTTTTCCTAAGCATATCAATTTCCTTCTGCTGAGTTTCATCCATGCTTTAAGAAATACATTTTTTCTCCCACTATTATAATTACTCCTTAATCAAAAACTTTCTGGGGCCGGAGCGACGGCATAGTGGGCAGGCCATTTGCCTTGCACGCTGCAAACCCAGTTTAATTCCCGGCATCCCATATGGTCCCCGAAGCCTGCTAGGAGTCATTCTAAGTGCAGAGCCAGGAACTGTAATCCCTGAGCAGCACTGCTGAGTGCAGTCCAAAAACCAAAAAGAAAAAGCTTTCTTCCTGCTCAAATGTAAGAATGGAAAAACACAAACAAAAACAAAAACCCTCTAATAGTGGAAATGATTTGCTACTCTAGATTCTCAGAACAAAAAAGGTCTTTCCAGTATAGAAACTACAGAGTGTCACAGACAGGTAATGGGCCATGTTTTGGAGCTAGACAGCCCTGCAGAAGTAAACTATGAGCACAAAGGCCCTTTACAAAGCCTTTATTTCCCTTTATACTACACTCCTCCCTGAACACACCCCACACTGCTACATTTTTTTAATTTTTTAAATAAATTCTTTAACTGAGTCAAGTGAGTACAGTTAAAAAGTTGCTTATGATTGAGTTTCAATCTCAGTGTCCCAACACCCTTCACCAGTGCACATTTCCCGCCACCAATGTCCCGTTTCCCTCCTGCCCTCCCCCTTGCCTGCCTCTCAGGCATTTTCTCTCTTTCTCCCCCCTTCACTTTTTTCCTCTTAGAGAGCGGTTTGCAATATTGTTACTGAACGGGTATCAAGCATACCACTATATCTCCTTTCAGCACCCAGCTGAAAGCATTCCAACTCTCAATGCTCTAACTGTACTCCCCACTATTGTGGCAAGCTTCCTTTCATGGACTGGTCCTCCTGGCCTTAGTCTCTATTGTCTCTGAATATTAATGCCATTCCATTTTTTTCTTTTATTTTTGTATGTTTGTTTGTTTGTTTCGTTTTGGGGTCACGACCGGAGGCATGCTCAGGGGTCAGTCCTGGCTGTGTGCTCAGAAATCACCCCTGGCAGGCATAGGGAACCATTTGGGATGCTGGGATTCGAACCACTGTCCTTCTGCATGCAAGGCAAACACCTTACCTCCATGCTCTCTCTCCCTATCTCTCCAGGCCACCACCTTTTTCTTTTTACCCCACAACTGAGGACATTTTCATGGCATATCCATATTGTTTTCTAGTTCATTCTCTCTCTCTCTTTCTCTCTCTCTCTCTCTCTCTCTCTCTCTCTCTCTCTCACACACACACACACACACACACACACACACACACGCCGCACGTGCATTTTCTAGAGTACCTGAGCAGTACATACTCTCCCCATACAGAGCACATGTACACACACAAGTCCCACACACAATGCACGCATGTTCACACAATACACATGTTCTGAAAAGCAGTCATTTTTAAATCTTCAAATCACATTTTCAAAGGTGAACGGACTCCAAAATAAACTTGAAAAAGAAATTCAACATTAAAAACAATTCTTAGGCCACTTGCAAATGACATTGGCTCCTGTTGCCAGTCTAGCGGGAAAGAACTCTGGCGCCCCCTTTTCAGAAACATGCAGAACTGCTAGGAGATGGCCAGCCGGTCACTCTGTCAACAGGTTTCTTGGAAACTGTCTGCTATTTAGAAAACGAAAATGAGATTTTCATACACAACTCAAAAATGGCATGACCGCAGCTGGTGCCAATTCTACAACAGAACTTCCAGACAGCTCAGTGGAAGTATCAGTGATCTCCAGGCCAGTCACTGAAAAGACAACAGCTCAGGGAAGGGAGTCCATCCTTTGAATCTGCACTTGGGCCTCCCTGGGTGTTCTCCCAACACCACTGTAAACTAGATTTCGTCAGGAGCTGGAGCACAGTACAGCAGGAAGGCCGCTTGCTGGTCTTGCATGCAGCCAATCTGGAATTGCTCCTGGAATCCCTAGTCTGGAACCTGCCAGGCATGATCCTGATCCCTAAGTGCAAAGCCAGGAATAATTCCCTCAGCAATATGTGTGGCCCCAAAACAACAAGAGAGTAATACAATCATGGCTACCCGCTCCTTTTCCTTTTAAAGGACCAATAGTGCTCCAAACTGTCTCCTTTAAACTGTCACCAGTGTTGGACAGTAAAAGGGTTAGGATCCCAAGCATTGGAGTGGCATCAGTGATTCCATTTTTTCAATAGTTGTGGAGGCTACACTCAGCACTGAGGGTGATGCACATCAGTTATACCCACGGACTCTGGCACTGAGCATCCCCGCCACATCCGGACAGACATAGACCCCTTTGCATTTCCTCCACACACCTCAGATTACCCCCTGACACACCCCTCAAACACACCCTGCAACACACCCCATACCTCATACACACCCTTTAAACACCCCTCAAACACTTCACACTCCTTCAAACAGCTCACAAACCCCCTGCCCACACACACACTACACACTACACCCCATATGCCCCTTCACGTACCTCATAAACCCCGATACACACCCTCTCCACACATTCCTTTGACACCCCTACCATCCCCTCACAGACCGCATACATCCCTCTCCTACACACACACCTTGCTCCCCTTCACAAACCTACACCTTCTTACACACCCAGCTCACCTACTCTCAAACCCTTCCCTCCACACGGCTCAGACCACCTCACACCCACATACCACTCACACTACCCCCCTTAAAAACACACCCCTCATACAGCACAGCCAACATATACACTTCACACACTTAACATGCAACATACAGCTCTCATAGATGCGCACCTAACATGCAGACCACACACACCTCAATGGCACGCATCTCTCTCGCAGCACACACTTGCTCAACCACACACAAACTGTCCAGACATGTGGGAAAGAATTCACACTCAGTCTTCTTTCACTCCTGGAGGGCAAGAACCACACCCCAGGCCCACCAGCCACTCAGCAGGAGAACCACACTGATTCTGCCATTCTTACTTGAGGCTCTTTTAAAAGAGTTTTTCCAAGAGATGCCTATAAACCCTGGAAAGTAGCCAGCGCCCCATCTCTGACAGAGCCTGATTCTCCCCTAGATCTATAAAGTGGCCTTAGGCACAAATTCTGAAAAGGGGCCACTGAGCAAGCTGATCTTTTTCATTTTAATTTTCTGATTTGGGGGAAACACTCAACAGTGCTCAGGGGCTACCCCTAATTCTGTAGGGGGTCACTTCCAGTACTCCAGAGATCACATGGTGGGGGTGTTACTTCCCCCCAATACTTGGGAGACACACAGTGCCAGGAACTGAACCTAGGCTACTAGCCTGCAAGGAGTGCACCAGCCATTGAGCTCACTGTCTCACCTTCAAGTTAATCTTTTTTTTTTTTTTTTTTTTTTTTTTGGTTTTTGGGTCACACCTGGCAGTGCTCAGGGGTTATTCCTGGCTCCAGGCTCAGAAATTGCTCCTGGCAGGCACAGGGGACCATATGGGGCGCCGGGATTCGAACCGATGACCTCCTGCATGAAAGGCAAACGCCTTACCTCCATGCTATCTCTCCGGCCCCCTCAAGTTAATCTTTTATAATAAAATATCTTCTTTTATTCATAGCAAGCTAAAATAATTACTTAATTCCAGTAATGTAAAAAATATATATATATATGTAAACCCTGAAACTCAGAAAATATAGGTAGCATGCAGAACATTAATAACTACAAATGGCTCCAGTAAAATCTCGACACAATGAAAGAAAGCTGCCAGCAATCTCAAACAAAGGCAGGGGCACGTCTACATTCAGAAACACTAGTCAATTCTACTGCAATAGTTATCAAAGAAATGGGAACTGAAATTTAAGAACCTTTCTCCACCTTCTAGATCAGCAAAGATTAAAATAATAATGACCAGTGTCGGCAAAGATGTGATGAAAGGGGCACAGAAATGTTCTTGGGAAAGCCAAACGATGGAACTTCCCTAGTGGGCACTTTAGAAACTTCACTGGGAAATCAGAAAACCGGACATACACACCAAAAAAAAAAAAGTGATGCTACAGCTGGAGCATGACACTGAAAGCGAAACAGATACACACCTGAAGAATGCTGATGACAGAATCCCACTAGATGACTAGTCAGGTTAAATCGCGTGAGTAAAGAAAAGTCCCAACCTCCAGGAGACAGGAAATAAACCATGAGATAATCCTCTGTGGCCTCTAATGACCACTGGATGCGGTCTTTAGAAATAGAAAGCTTCTATGATGGAGAATTGGATAAGAGGTGGGAGGAGGGTGTAGTCACAACAGACACCTGTTCCCCAAGCATATTAGCAGATATGATCATGACACATTGCAGACAAACCTGGAATCGCAGGTCTACACTTGGCATGTGTGCATGGCTGGGGCTGAGTGAGCCCCCAACTATGCCGAGATTAGCCTCTCTATGATCCTCCAGCATGAATCAAAGAATGAGACTTATTTCTGAATGTTGTTATTTTCTGTTTGTGTTTTGTCATTTTTATTCAAAGACTAGGCATGACTTGCAACTATTTTGCTTGTTTTGGGGTCACTTGGCAGTGCTTAGGGCTTACTCCTGGCAAACTCAGAGGACCCTATAGGGTGGTGGGGATAGAGCCAAGGCTGGCTGCATACAAAGCAAGCACCCTACCCACTGTACTATCTCTCCAATCCCTACTTACAATTTTAAAGACACAAACCAAGAAAAGAAATAAGTGGACAGTATGATGAGATGGGGAACAAAACCAACATGTTAGTTGTCCTGACCTATGGGCCAGGGGGAAAAGTAGACTGAAGGTCAACCACACAGGAGTCAACAGTTCCAAGGACAAGAAGCCCTCGATCTTCAGTCCCCGATCCTGACACACTGATGCTGCAGTTGGCTCTACCCAGTGCAGAAGGCAGTCTGGGGCCTGGGGCTGGGGAGGCGGTGCAGTGGTGCAGCACATGCCTTGCACATGGGATGCCCTGGGCTCAATGCCTGGCACCACAGAAGTAAATCAATAAGGAATGAAGTCTTTTGCATATATCAGCAACAAGCCAGATCCCACTTATCCAGAAGTCTGCCAAATGGCCACAATAAACACCATGCACATGGCATCTGAGCAATGTCCAAGCTCACGCCAATGTGGTTTGCTCTTAAGGCTTGGCATATAGCAAGTGTCCGATTTTACCAAAGGGGGCAGATCATTGAGATGAATACATGACCGAGATCACACTGCCAAAGTGACTGGCCCTGGGACTTTGAACCCTGATCTTCTGAACTTAAAAGAGCCCAATGTTTCCTTTATTTTCCTACATAGCAAAGTGAAAGGCTTGCAATCAAGATGGGGTGGGGGTGGGGGGGATGAGAAAGAGGTAAGGAAAGCAGGGAAGGAATTGTACTTTCTTAGTTTCCAGTTCCAAAAAGCATGCTTTTCAACTTAGTTCTTCCTATTTCGGCAGTGACTAACCACAGACCTACTTCATACCTTCATCTGTGCAGTTTCCTCTAGCATTTCAAACGAGGTTAGAATTTCAGCTAAATGTTTAACTTTCAAAATAGATGCCATTTGTTCTTCAACAGGACCCCTCAAGTTATGTTCCACCAGAGCCTCAATCAAACAAGCAAAATAACAAAGCATTACAAAGTCTCCATTTCCATTTCTGACCCTAACTTGTCAACAAACAGGCTTCCATTTGAATCAGTGTTTTTCTAAGAGCAAAACAACCCAAGACAAAATGTGATCTACATTAAAAGACAGTTACTCTCTAAGACACTGCTTTTATTCTATGTATAAACACCAGCATTAACATGCTTTTGGATACTATTTTAAAGCACAAAACGCTGCTTTTATAAATTGGAATTCATTAAGGCACTCCCACAAACAATTCCAGAATCTAAGTTATTAAATATGCCAAAGAAACAATAAAAGATTGAATAATTTTCTAAAACCTACTGCTCCGAGTCAAATTCTGGAGGCTTTAAAAGCCACCAGGTAAACTGTCCTCCTCGTAAGAAGGCCATGCTCACACATTCTCAGTCTGGATAAGACAAGACGTTAATTAAGAGCCTGTCAGGCCCTGGCCCTAGACTTGTATAGAAACTTCCCCATTGTACAGACAAGGAAACCGAGGTTCAACCAGTTTTAAAAAAGGCAATGCAGGACCGGAGAGATAGCATGGAGGTAGTGCATTTGCCTTGCATGCAGAAGGTCGGTGGTTCAAATCCCGGCATCCCATATGGTCCCCCGAGCCTGCTTGGGGCGATTTCTGAGAATAAAGCCAGGAGTAATCCCTGAGTGCTGCTGGGTGTGACCCAAAAACAAAACAAAACAAAAAGGCAATGCACTTGCTAAGGAGAGCCAAGATGTGAGCCTCAGTCCTACCACTCTTACACCCTGTACGCTGACCCCCATTGCTTCCAACAAACCATGCCATGTACCCCCAGAGGGGGCAGACTGTGGCAGGGCTGGAGCCTCTAGCACCTCATCCCTGTGGTCGCCTCCCACATCACCAAGATTCCAGCAGGCCCCGTGTGAATGTAGCCAGCACTGCACTCCCAGCAGCCGACCCTGGCACGCAGGATCGACACACTGGGGATGACGCAGAACAAATCTCCCTCACAGCCTGTCTCATAGACCTAGACGGGACGAGCACGCACAGAATCTCTGGCACGGAGTGACAGCTCAATGAAAGCCAGCTACGGTGACGCCTCTGAGGCACAGTCCCTCAGAGGGACTGTCCCTGTCCTGAGGAAGCCATCTGATACACTCAATCTCAGCAAGACCAGGCTTGGCAGTCTGAGCAGAAGCAGAAGGCGCCAAGCTCTCTTCTTCCCAAATCAGGGAGCTACAAGGCAATGGGGTTTCTTTGGCCTCCCCTATTTCCACCCACCCCACACACACACCCACACCCACATGGCTATTCTTCCCAAGACAAGAGCAGTTCCTTCTGCTCAGGGCAGGACACATGAAGCACTCAAGGAACTGTTTGGCCCTGTGGCTCCTGCCAAGGCGCACACTGCAGGTGGCAATGGGAGAGTACCTCAGAGAAGGCCCCTAATCCATCAGTGTCGACGCTCCCGGCAGAGCGATTACTTGCAAAGGTTCCTCGCCAGTCAACTGGCCATTCGGCCTGGACGACAACGACACAACACGTGGTTCTTTCCTCAGACTCACCATAGAGATCATCTTTCACTCCACTCCCTTCCAGCCTGTGGAGGCCCAGTCTCCTGGTATTAGGGCTGGCTCTGGAAGCCAACCCAGCCAAGATGTGAAGAGCCAATTTCGTTATTTTTTTGTTTGTTTGTTTGTTTGTTTTTGGTTTTGGGGTCACACTCAGCAGCACTCAGGGGTTACTCCTGGTTCTATGCTCAGAAATCACCCCAGGCAGGTTCAGGGGACCATTTGAACCATTTGCATGCAAGGCAAATGCCTTACCTCCATGCTATCTCTCTGGCCCTGTGAAGAGCTAATTTCTGAGGGACAAGGGACCAGGGAACTGTGTTCAGCCACTAGAGAGCATCGGAGCACCACCCTGGCTCCAGGAACTGGGCACAAACCCTGAAGTGGCTTAATTGTATGCACGCATTTCATTATAAGTCTCGGCCAAAAGCTTCCAGGCGAGGCAGGCCAAGCAATCAGACGATCTTGCATGGGTTGCTGAAATCCAGATTTGTCCTTTGTCAGCATAAACAGTTTAATTTGATGTTTTCACTCCTGAGTAAGCACTGAGTATTACATTTAAACCCCTCGTGAGGGGGAAGAATGCTTCCTTTTCATCAGCAAGTGTACCTCAATGTCAGAAAACCTACCTTTTATTCCCAGTGAATAAAAATATTATTCCATTTAAGATGCTCAGAAATGGATTTTTTAAGCACCCCAACAACATATTTATCAAAAACTGACTTCTCAAAAGCTGCAGCTCCTTTTCCAAAAGCAATATAGTCCCAGAAAAGGAGTTAAATTCTACTCCAAGTAGATGATTTAAAGCACCACTTGAAAGGAACAGGGATGTTTCTTAAAATTGCAACAGGCATGTCTCATTGACCTGACAGATTATAAACACTCTTCCTCAGAAAAGACTAACTACTGGGGCATCCAAGCCTCAAAGGTGGAAACTCAGAGACTGTTAATGCATTTTAATGGAATGCCAAAGTATGAGACCAGAACACCTCTACCCTTCAAATCAGGAACTCATCTGACTATGCAGGGGACAGGAAGGAGGATGGAAATCACCTTGTGCTTCTCTCCATCAGTCTCCTGCATCATGAGATCCTGCCAGGAAACGAAGTTCCCACTCAGCATTCTGCTGGGCAGGAAGGGGCTTCTTCATTCTGCTGCGGAGCTCAGAGCAGCACCCTCTGATAGGTCCTCCTAAGGCATGTTTTACAGAGGTCCACATTTCAGAAAACATCCCTAATTACAGGGACCTCACCTTTGCAGCTTTTTCCAAGCTTTTGTGTCCCTCAGATTCCTCCCAGACAAAGGCCCACAGAGTTGGATGATATATAACACATACATGGTCTTAATCACAAAGAAAGGCTGATCTGGCCCACAGAGCTGATGTGCAGATGATAAAGAATCCTATTCATGATAAAAACATCTGCAAAGTGCTGTGACGTATAATTTCTTGTTTAATTCACCTGCAGACTAGACAGTCTGACTTCCAGTTTCAAAATGAGAGGTGAAGGAACCTACTCAAAATTGTATACCTAGCGAGGGCTGAAGTGATAGCACAGCGGTAGGGCGTTTGCCTTGCAAGCTGCTGACCTGGGACAAGCCCAGGTTCAATTCCTGGCATTCCATATGGTCTCCTGAGCTTGCCAGGAGCAACTTCTGAGCAAAGAGCCAGAAGTGCCGCTGGGGGTGGCCCCAAAACAAAATAAAACAAAACAAAAATTGCACACCTAGCACTATACAGTCAATCCTAAGTATCACTAATCACAAAGTAAAAAGCTTTCTAATGTGCCATGACTCTACACAGTAGGTCCAATAGAAAGCAAGTGCCCACCAAGCAAGGGTTCTAAGAGTGTAAAGACACTTTTCTACAGCAGGGCCAGTTGTGAAGCAAGAACAGGCAGAGCTGCGTTACTGGTTGACCTCACCTGTATTGAAATGTACTGCAAGCACGGGGCTTAAACTATCTCTGTGCACCGCAAAGCCTTGCTCTCAAATATACTCCCAGCAAGGGTCTGCGCTGAGCTACAGATACAGACTGGACGCAAGCCAGCGCAGACTTCACAACCAAGTGTCGTGTCAGAAAAGAGAACATGAGAACACATGAATACTAGTCCTCACAGATGACTTTGAGAGAAGGCGACGATAGTTTTCTGCAGAATCAAAAGCCAAGTCCACTGGAATCCTGGTACAAGAACAACTGGCCTGGGCTGATGGTTACAATCCCTGCCCTACATAAGGGCCTTCTGGAAGAAGCATCCGCTCACTCTAACAGAATGGCACCATCTATTGGCTTAGTACCGCCTCTGCAGCAAGCACAATTGGATACAGGATCCACCTTTCACGGGTGTCCTGGCGCCCAGGTATTTTATTCCAGTCCTTTCACAGCAGCATTCATTTTAAGACAGAAAAATCTATACGCTGCACAGTTTAACTCTTTTGAAATGCATTGTTCTTATTCATCGAGGCAGAGAAAACTGCCAGAGAAATCTGAGGACACAGAACGGCATGCAGAATGTGCTAGCACTAAAAATAAAATACCGAGACACCAGGCACCGAACATCTATCTACGCAGTGCTACGTGCAACCCATTCTGCTTTTGGAGGACCATTTGTTATTTCATTTTTCTCCCCTCCCCTTTTCCCCTTGTATCAGTGATGGCCGAGGTCACACATTTCAATGGTCGGAGATCTCATACTTTTTTGCGGCACCGAGAATTCCTGACAACTAATAAGCTGCTGGGATCCAACCTGGGCATCTGAGGCAGTGCCAGGGATCAAACTCTCAGCCTCACCAGCCTCACACTTGCTAAGGCAAAGGTCGGTCGCTCTGCGGCGGTCCTCTCACTGGGCACCTGATATCTCATTTACTCTTCATACAGGGCTAGCTCCTCTCATTTCCTTTCCATGGAAGAAGTCAAGGCTTACAAGCCAGCAACTAACAACTACAGTGGTCCTCAGCTCTAGGCCCAAGTCTGACCCTAAGGACCGGCACTTTTCAGCCTGCCTGCCCCTCTCATATAATGGCATCCAAAGAAGCGATGCACAGGGAAAGCACTTTGGCAGACGGGCTTCACAGAGTGTTCCAACTCACCACACAGTACTTCAGCAACCCAGTGATTGTGTGAGCACCCCTGGTCAAAAGCCTCTCCAGAAATGAGGAGGACGAGTGAGGTTCAGAGAACTACAGTGACGCGCCCTGGTCAAGTGGGCTTCCAACTCTTTTGCTAGGGATCTAAGTTCCACCTCAAGTGCTTAACAGAAAAGCCTGCTCTGGGCAGTCACTGACCAGGAGGCTCAATCTCCTACCCCACAGCAAAGCCCTGGTCCACAGAGATGGAGGACCAGCACTCACCTCTGTACCAGAGTAGTGAGCACTGAGGGCCCGCACACAATCACTGCCCACTTGAGTGAGGAGAAAGAATTTCCAGCAACCACACAGCTACCAAGGCCCTGCAGGCCCTGTGAAGAAGCTTCTGCGCAGGCCTGTGCGCTCAACCTAGCTCTACCACGCTCACCTCTGACTTAAGAGTTTCACAGGAGCCCATTTGTCATCTTGTAGCACAGTAAGAGGATGCGGTGCAGAAAACTTCAGAATCGGGGACAGAGCCAGATTACAGAGGGGAGGGCGCTTACCTTTTACACAGCTGAACTGGACTCAATCCCCAACATCCCACATGACTTCCCTGATCCCACTAGGAGTGTTTCTCAAGTGTAGAACCAGAAGTAAATCCTGAGCACAGCCCACTGTGGCCCCCCAAAAAAAACCCCAAAAACAAGGGGCCGGAGAGATAGCATGCAGGTAAGGGATCCGGTGGTTCGAATCCCGGCATCCCATATGGTCCCCGAGCCTCCCAGGAGCGATTTCTGAACATAGAGCCAGGAGTGTCCCGTGAGTGCTTCCGGATATGACCCCAAAACAAAAACAAAAACAAAAAAAAATTATTTTATTCAAAATCAAGTTATGCAGAAATAGCGAAATTTCTGCACAGAGGCTGCACTTGATCATAAAAAATACAGAGAAGGTGCCAAGTCTGAATTCCCTCCAGAGTTCCCCTGTGGCGGCTTGATTCCGAGACCCGCGTGCCCACAAGGTGAGCCATTTGTGATGCTGACTCCGATGTCCCAGATCTCTCTAATTGCTCCGAGGCCCTGGAAGCTGGGACTGAGAAGTAAGGCGCAGTAATTAAACACTGCATAACCCGTTCATCTAGAGAACGGCTGTTACCGGATGGCCTTGGCAGTGACCCCAAGTCTTCCCGGATGGTGCATAGCAATGTTTATTCCTTAAGTTAGAATCCCTAAATTGTCCAAGGGCCTCATTTCCAGGAATGTGAGTCTCCAAATTTTATTCATATTAATTCTCCATGTGAATAAGTGGGCAAAAATAAAAATTTTATATACCTTGCCAATGCTGCCTGCTGCAAGGAATGCTGCCAAACTAATAGCAAAAGATGGTCCCCAAGCTTCTCCTGACACTACTTCAGTTTGCCTAATAAAGAAAAGCTGGCAAGTTAAAAGAATAAGCTAATTAATCTGAGAATTAGAAGAACCCACATTTTGTCTATAAAAAAAAATACAACCAAACCCCTTTCCCAGTTTTCATAAAGAAAAGTCAAGGCCAAAGACATGGTCCACTTGCCCTGCGCACAGCTGACAAGGTTCAATTCCCAGCACCCCATGTAGTCCCTTGAAATTACTGACCTGGGGTGATCCCTGAACACAGGCCAGGAGTAAGCCCCAAGCACAGCCAGGTATGGCCTAAAAAATCTTAAAAAAAAAAAAAAAAAGCCAAAGGCTTTTTCAGGCCTTTCAATTATCACAATAATCAACCTGTAAGCCTCAAGCAATGCTTTCCTTAAAAAAAGAAATGATCAGACTCCGAAGTGTTAGTACAAATGTTGAAGCGCTTTGCTATAGCTCTGGCCACAACCCTGGTTCAAATCTTGGTGCCACATATGAATTTGAACCCTGAGCATCTCCCAGAAGTGTCACAGAGCAAAGCCAGGAACAAACCCCACGCACAGAAGTAATTGAGCGAAACCAATTTTTCCTTCAGAGAAAGGACCCAGTTGCATTTGGTCTGAATCACACCCTGCACCACTCACTGCAACAGCACAATCGAGGAGGGAGTCCAAGTCCTGGGCTCTCATCCCAGCTCATACACCTTCTGGCTGGAAGGCCGTTGCAAGGTCTCCTGAGCCTCAACTGCCTCACAACTGCCTCAGCTATAGCTCGGGGATGACAGCCTCCCCCCAACCCCGCACTCCGCTCCAACTTCAGTACTGCAAGAGCAGAGAGGTGAAGCATCTCACCATGAGGAAAGTTGGAAAGCAGACAAATGGTCAAACCACATCCCCCTCAAAGGAAATGGGAAGATGCCGCCTGGGGAGCTGGCCTTTCTGCTCCCAGGGAAAGCCGCAGGAAGGGGAACATGAGAGACATGAGAGCCTGAGAGACATGTCCCCAGGCTCCACAATGATGAGTTGCACCCACACATTCACCATGCAGAGGATGAGACAGGTGTCTTCCAGCCATGGAAATTAGGAGCAGGCTCCAGGCACCTGGCCAGACGCCAACACAGGCCCACTAGTGGCCAGAACCCAGGCACCTCGGTCTTATGGGTAATTCATCGCTCTTACTGTCAAATCACCCGGGGGAGAGGAGTTGGGGGAAGGACTAATTATATAGTTTTTCTTTGTTTTTCATAATAAAAACTCCTGACTTAACATGAGCCTTTTTTCACATTAGACTTATTCGTTTCTTACTGAAGCTACATCTACGGAGCCTTCTGCGTAATCTATCATTTGAGGTCTGCCTTACGACACACCCTAACGTGAACTAAAACTGAATTCACTCACGGTAGCAATTCCCAGGTTCTCTTTCAACATGTAGGAGGGCAGGGGACTGAGCCAAGGAGAAAGGGGCCAAGGAGAGCAACCCTGCGCAGGGAGAGAGGCACAAACTCTACATGTGTCAAAAGACAAAAAACTATCTTATTGTACATCCTCTGATTAAGGGCATCTCTTCACCAGGTACCCGGACTGAAAGGCAAGAGAAAAACCAGGTTGTCGTGGGGTGGTAGGTTTGTGGTTAACTGTTTCCTAACACCCTTTGATACTAGAAAGCTGTTCCAGAAAATTCTACTTTAGTACTCAGAACAGAAAATCTGCACACAGAGCGACTTAAATACACACAACAAACAAATGCCCTTTGGGAATTTGTAAATATTTTTAGGATTCAGAAGAAAGGTTACGGTGCCGCAAAGGAACATCCGTAAACCAGTAGCACCACAGCAGCTGTGCTGCATCGGGCTCTGCTCAGTGGGCTCTGGGCTTTGACTCGTGTACTTGCATAGGATGACAATAACAGGCAAGTGACTTAAATCCAAGTTTCAGGGGCTTCGTCAATCCAGTAGGTGTGGGAGCATCCACAGAATTCCAGCTGGAAAAATATGGTAGCAACAGCCAACTCTGACACTCCATAACACACTTTAAAATAGTATCGAGTTTCCAAAATAAAGGACTACTCCCATATGCAGTGCTTCATGATATGCTCACAGTCTACAGGGTGGGGAGAGGGGGCAGCACACAAAGGGAATATAGCCCAATCCAACCTCCCCACAGGACTGAATGTGGCCGGCTCACCACCAAAACACACAGCCACTAGGTCTAGTGCTAAGGCTCAGTCTTTGGCACAACCAAGTCAGAGAATCAGAAAATGGATCCACTGTGGCCTTCCCCCAGGGCTGGGAAAAGAAGACATGGAGGTTTGAACCCTGAGACTGGGCCACGTGCCCGGAGACAAGGGGCTTCAGTCCGGACCAAGCTGAAAAGATCAGCCCAGGTAGAAAGGCAGCTGAAGAATGGGCAATGCTGCAGCCCGAGCTATTACTAACTGAGCACAAAGGAGGAGGTACAGGTGACTAAGCCCAGATTTGGCCCACTGTCTACTTGCCTGAGTGTTCTCCAAAGAGCGGCCAACTCTTCTGGCCATGGACACCACCACCTGGTAGCATTCTCTCCTCCCACTAGCAGACACCCTTGGGCTGAGCCTCCTTCTAGCTGCAAGAGCCCAGACTTTCTAGCAAGCAATAATCCTAGCCCCTCTTGATCCCTGGCTCGAGAACACCAGATGGGAAGAAAGCAAGACCACTCAGTTTGAATTAATAAATCACCAAGATCTCCTCTGGCCAGCCTTTTAGCTTGCCCTGCCCTCCACACTCCCAACCCTCTGAAATTCTGACCCAAGTCTCAACATGGGACACTGACAGGCACCCCACTTCATCCACCCAGCTAACTAGGTGGGATACTAAAATTGTTTCAAAGCAAGTTTTAACTGGAAGGGTAAGAAATAATCTCAAATGTAGCTGTTTAAAAGAAGCACACACCTGTTCCTGTGGCCCCAGGGCCGGGATGGAAACTCCTGCCACTTCCTGTTATTATGTAGGTCTCCACTTAAGTGTTGCCCCTTCCCATTTTTCATCTGGCAGACAGGCAGAAGAATGTCAGAGCAGGCGATGCTGAGAGTGAGCGAAGCACCCTCATGTTCTCTGGGTGGGCAGGTGAACCAGAGCCATCTTTACCCAGGGCAGCCTGGCAGCTTTGCTCAAGAGGTGGCACACATGCTGTAGCCAGTCACTGACACAGGGGACCCAGCCTTGTCCTTCCCAACCAGAGCTGAATGGCAGGATGACCGGTTCCCAAGGCTTTAGAGAAAGCCCCAAAATGGAGACCCCTGCTATGCCCGCACTGTAGACCACAGCATTTGGTACTATTTGAATAGGCCCATGATTTTTTTTTCTTTTTTGTTTTTTTGTTTTTTTTAGTTTGGGGGCATACTCGGTGAAGCTCAGGGGTTACTCCTGGCTATACATACAGAAATAGCTCCTGGCTCGAGGGACCACATGGGACACAAGGGGATAGAACCATGGTCTGTCCTGGGTCAGCCACATGCAAGGCAAACGCCCCACCGCTGCGCCACCACTCTGGCTCCATGATTTTTTTTTCTTTTCTTATTTTGGTTGGGGGGTTTGGGTCACACCCACTGATGCTCAGGGGTTCTCCTGGCTATGTGCTCAGAAATCTCTCCTGGCTTGGGGGACCATATGCGACGTAGGGGGATCGAACTGTGGTCCATCCTAGGCTAGCATGCGCAAGGCATACCGCCCCAACTCTCCTACAATGATATGCTGCCTACTAAAGATCAGTTCTCAGGTTCTATTTAACTGCCTTTAGCTATTGGTCGTTTGCTTACTACGTTTCTTAAACCCACATGCGGATCATTCTGCATCTGTGCCCCTTCATTGCACCATGATCTTCGGTGCTGTTCTTACCCCGACTATTTCCCTCTCTCCCACCCACCCTCTCTCCCTCTTTCTTCCCCCCTCCCTGCCTCCATCTCTCCCAGAAATTTCACTACCAGGAATTTGCCTGAAGCAGGTGCTGAAACAAGAACACCAAGCCACATCTGTTGCAAAACTCTGGAAACTTAAAAGAGAATTTAAGTATGGCCATATAGTGTGATTCTGCATAGCCTCTACTGTTCATGCTATAAATGTATAGATGCTGATACTAAAACTGTTTCAAAGCAAGTTAACCAGAAGGGTAAGAAATAATCTCAACTGTAGCTGTTTAAAAGCAATAAATATAAAGCTAAGATATATAAGATATATAAACCTTTCTAGAAAACATTTCGCAAAACTTTCGGTGGTTTCTCTAAAAGAGGAATATGAAATACAAACTTATTATTCTTGGCAGTGCTCAAGGGACCATATAGATGGCTGGCTGGGGAGCAAGCCTGGGCTGGGTGTGTGCAAGGCAAGCACCCTAACCCCTGGGCTATTGCTCCAGTTCCATCTACTTACATGTCTTATATGAGTATACTGCTTTCATTAAAAAATGTTTTGGAGGGGCCGGAGATATAGCATGGAGGTAAGGTGTTTGCCTCTCATGCAGAAGGTCATTGGTTCGAATCCCGGCGTCCCATATGGTCCCCTGAGCCTGCCAGGAGCGATTTCTGAGCGTAGAGCCAGGAGTAACCCCTGAGCACTGCTGGGTGTAACCCAAAAACCAAAAAAAAAAAAAAATGTTTTGGAGCATCAGAGTGATAGTACAGCGAGGCTAACGGGTTTGATCCTTAGCATCCCATATGATTCCCTAAAAACCAACAGTGACTCCTGAATACAGAGCCAGGAGTAACCCACACACTGCTATATGGGACCCCAAAACAAAAAGAAATAAAAGGTTTTGGCTTGGGGATGCGCTCTGTAGTAGAGGCTCTGCTGGGCAAGTTTGAGGCCCCAAGTTCACAGTCCAGCACTACTCACACACAGGGAACCATTTCCAGCATTGCTGTCTGATTTCCAGGACGACAACCGAAATGTGAGCTCCAGTGCACCATCACCAAGTGTGCCAGTGCTGCAACGAATTCTGTGACCACCACAGCCAAGTGTGTGAATCAAAAGCACCACAACCACATGTCTGAGACAAAATCTCACACTCCAGGACATCGCAAGAGAGAGGGAAAATGTGGGGCTTGTGGGGATGTTTGAGGGCTATACCCAAAAATGTTCAGAGACCACATCCCTCAATTCAGTAGCTGAGCTGCTCCCAGTTCAGTGCTCAGGGAACCACATGGTGCTAGGGGCGGGGTGTCAAACCTGAAGGACCCTGTGAGGCCCACTGAGCCAACTCCTGGGTCCTGAAAAATGTTTCATGTCACATCCCACAGCATTCCCAAGCACCAGGCCCTCCTTCCTCCACCTCTTCTGATTACTGTGCCTTTCCTCTAGGGCCCTCAACATGCATGTCCTTTGGGGTGTGCTAAGTGTCAGTTTCATGCACGTCAGGCACCACTGTATCTCCAGCCCCTAGCATGGTGCCCAGCACGTGGCAGATGCTCAGTTAATACCTGATAAATGCATGAACTACTTTATTCCTCTCTGAAGGAAGCAAAATTCTTTCGGAAGTGGACTTGTTTTGAAGAGGGCCTCCCTCAACGAGGCCTCAGGACCCACTGCACTCATCAGTCTGCAGTTACCCAGAGTGCTGAGGCAAGGACCCACACACTCAGCTCTCTCTTGGTGCCTGCTATGGTGCTTTAAAGAGAAGGCACTCAGGAAAGAGTAGAAAAACTAATTTGCACATTAACCTAAAACTTGGAAGCACATTTATTTGGGTAACAAAGGCCCAATGTTCCTGAAGCCCCTTTTTAATCTTGTCTTAGATGACAACAAAGAAGTTTCTAAGAGTAAGTGCCCTAACAACCCTCAGCTGCTGGGGAAGAGGGGGAGGAGGAAGAGGGGAACCTTTCACCTCAAGGCACCCTAGAAGTAGAGAAGTGAGATCACAAGGGCCAGGTCAGCTCTAGAGCAGGGTGAGGGGAAGAGTATGAGCGGACACAGAGCTGCTTCCCCCACATTCAATAACCCCTCTTAAATTCGATTTTTATTCAGAAGACAAGAGACTACAATTCCAAAACAAAAGAAATCAATGTAACATCCCATTTTTAAAGTGAAGCTTCTTTAGGTCAATGTTACATTTCTTGAATTTGAGGATTTTATTGAAAGGGGGCAAAAGAAGCAACATACTGAGAGACCCAGAGGTAAAGGGTTACTGTGTCTGCAACTTATGATCAAATGTTTCCATACATACAAAATTAGAATATAAGACTATGGAAGAGAGAAAGCATGTGGCAAAACATTACCAGTTGACAATGAGTCAACTGCATGTACGATGACCATGCATTGCACATTGCTACTCTTACACTAGTCTGAGAATTTTTTTTGAGGGGTAGGGGCCACACCCGGTGACACTCAGGGGTTAATCCTAGCTATGCACTCAGAAATCGCTCCTGGCATGGGGGACCATACCGTGGTCCATCCTAGGCTAGCGCGTGCAAGGCAGACACCTTACACCCTGCACCACCGCTTTGGCCCCAAGTCTGAGAAATTTTTTTGTTTTTGTTTTTTTGTTTTTTGTTTGTTGGGTCACACCCGGCAGCATCAGGGGTTACTCCTGGCTCAACGCTCAGAAATCGCCCCTGGCAGGCACAAGAGACCATATGGGAACTACCGTCCTTCTGCATGAAAGGCAAATGCCTTACCTCCATGCTATCTCTCTGGCCCCTAGTCTGAGAAATTTTTAATTAAAAAAAAAAAAAAAAAATGAAGCAGGCCTGGAGAGATAGCACAGCAGCATTTGCCTTGCAAGCAGCCGATCCAGGACCAAAGGTGGTTGGTTCGACGGTGTCCCATATGGTCCCCCGTGCCTGCCAGGAGCTATTTCTGAGCAGACAGCCAGGAGTAACCCCTGAGCACCACTGGGTGTGGCCCAAAAAACAAAAAAACAAAAACAAAAAAAAAAAAAGATTAATTACAAAGGTCCATCCATATGATATCTGAAGCTATCTGAAGGATTTTCTCCCCAATATAAAGGGACCATCGGTTGTAAAACAAAACTAAACAAACCTTTCTAAGAAGCTAGGTAACACAAGGGAAGAACAGAATCTCAAGCCAAGAATTTCCAGACAGTTTGAGGCTATAGTTTTCTTAGCTCTTAAGAACCAAAAATATCAGGGCCGGCGAGGTGGCGCTAGAGGTAAGGTGTCTGCCTTGCAAGCGCTAGCCAAGGAAGGACTGAGGTTCGATCCCCCGGCGTCCCATATGGTCCCCCCGGGCCCGGAGAGATAGCACAGCAGCGTTTGCCTTGCAAGCAGCCGATCCAGGACCAAAGGTGGTTGGTTCGAATCCCGGTGTCCCATATGGTCCCCCGTGCCTGCCAGGAGCTATTTCTGAGCAGACAGCCAGGAGTGACCCCTGAGCATCGCCGGGTGTGGCCCAAAAAAAAAAAAAAAAAAAAAAGGAAAAAAAACCATATGGTCCCCCCAAGCCAGGGGCGATTTCTGAGCGCTTAGCCAGGAGTAACCCTGAGCATCAAATGGGTGTGGTCCAAAAAAAAAAAAAACTAAACTAAAAGAACCAAAAATATCAATGTAAGAGGTGAAGAGAAGCTGGAAAAATACTGGCTCTCTAGAACACGTTCCAACTGCTAGAATTGTGCAACTCGACTCAGAGCTTCAAAGTAAATATGAAATTCTAAAATCCCAATTTTACAATTTTAATCACTTTCTATAGGTCATTTCCAATCATCCTAATCTGGTGCAGATATTCTTAGTGCCACTTCAGTGGCACTTTCTGAAACAGGTTTAAATGACCACTTGGAAATTCAATGGTACAAAGGAACGCAGCTCAAGATTCACAAAATCTCTCCCAGGACTTAGTGATCCCACTAGGCTCCAGGGCCCAGGCACGCTCAGGGAGGGCTCCTCCCTTCACACCTCACCCTCTTCCTGCGCCCTACCTTGACCCTCCTACTTCCAATTCCCTTGGTCCTCTTTGGGGGTTTTGGTTTGGTTTGTTTTTTGTTTGTTTCTTTTCACTATTTGTTTTGAGGTAGTTGTGGGTTCACGTGTAGATGTCAGTTTCCAGGTTCCCTGGATGCAGCTGTTTGTAAAGTCAGTCACGTATAGCAAAGCTACTACCAACTGCATTATATTTCCTCCTATTTATCACTCTGGAACATATTGTATTTTTCGTGGCAATTATTTTGTCTCTCCAATCCCTGCCCCCCACACACAGACACACAAAAATAAACTTCCTTAAGGTCGAATTTACCTATATTTTGCTCAGTGGGCCTAATCCATGATGGGAACTCAATAAACATCAAATGAATGAAAGCACTGTACTGCATCCCTCATCAACAGAAATACACCTATCTTTAAAATTTAAGAGACCATGTGGTAAATAAGGAGAATGAAAAAATCAGGGAAACATCACACTCACCCATCGTGACATAAGGCAACTTATCAGTTGATCCATGAGGATAGATGCTGTAGAGGTGAGGTCCTGTAATGTCTACTCCCCCTAAAACTAGGGCAGCACCAATGTAACCTTGATATCTGTTGATCAGAGTAAGCATAAGGAAAAATATAAAAATGAGACTATATTAGACCACTGCAACTTAACCCAAACTGTAAGAATTCAGATAACCAAGTGCTTTTCTTATACTGCGACTGTTTCTCTGTCTTCAATTTTGATGGAACAAAATGAACAATGGAAGAAACAGTTTAACACCAACTATCAGTCAATAAAAACTGTTAATTGTGTGAGGCACCCCACATTCCTTACCTTATTGCTCAAATGGCCCCCCTTCTTTTAAACTTCTTGAATCACTGTGATACAAAGTTATTCATGGCTAAGTTCTAGTCTAAAATATCGGAGCACTCATCCCTCCCTGCTCAGCACCCACTGCCCTCCACCAGTGTCCACTTCATTCCACTAATATCCCCAGTTTCCCTCCACCCCCTAGCCTGCCTCTATCTATGGCAGAGACTTTTCCTTTTCCTTTTTGGTACTGTGGTTTACAGTACTGTTACTGACACGTCATACATATCATTTTACCTCCTTTCAGTCCTTGTCCAGAGGGACCACTTCCCGTTCTTTGTGTAAGGGACCCTTCCCTGACCTAACTCCCCTCTCCCCCATTGTCTACTAAGGGCCCATTCTCCTGGTCTTCACTTCTATTATCTTCAGTCATTATTCTACAGTTTTCTTTATATCCCACAAGTGAGTATGACCCTTCTATAGCTGACCCTCTCCTTGACTCATTTCACTCAGTATGTTCCTCAACAGATCTATCCATGTATCAGCAAATTACACGACTTCATCTTTTCTAATGGCTGCATGGTATTCCTATGTGTACATATACAATAGCATCTTTATCCATTCATCTGTTCTTGGGCACTTGGGTTGTTTCCAAATTCGGAAACAGCCCCTCTTTAAAGATACTATCGAGTTCACTTTAGAGAGAAAGCAAGGCCAAAGACATTCAGTACATGTCCATTATCTCAGAGCCATGGCACTCAAGACTTTGCAACATTTCCCATCACACCTCTCCATGATCATAGGTGGCCTCAAACTGCACAATGAGGAGTTTATATACTGCTACCCTACTGCTGCACATCTCAGGAGACAAGGATTCGTGTCAAAACACTTTTCCTTTTCCTCTGTATAAATCCACAGTTATATTCAAAGATACAAGTTTATATTGAGTAAAACAAGGGTTTTCCACCATCAAAGAATTGTATGATAAAATAACTCCATAATCACTGGTAAGACTCACTGCCTAGCCATAGAATAAAGTTTAAAAAGAATCATCCACTGATAAGAGGGGGAAAAAATCAAAGAACAGAGAAGGATTTTAGGAGCGACCTCAGGCAGACGACAGTACAGCAAAGTCAGGTGAGCTAGCAGCAGACTAGAGCCAGGCACCCAGAAAAAGAAATCAGAACCAACAGACCCACTACCTCCCCTCCCGGTCTGGTTTCCTCAACCACACTCTACCACCCCAACAGGGCATTTATAATAGAATAGATCCTTTCAGGCTAAAACAGAAACTCTTCAGTCTCTTTCACCCTAAGTTCTCCAGGACCCCAATTTTGTTTTGTTATTGTTGCTGTTTTGGGGTCACACTTGGCGATGCTCAAGGTTTACTCCTGGCTCAGCACTCAGGAATTAACCCTTGATTGCTCAGGGACCATATGGGATGTAGGAAATAAAATCTGTGTCAGTCACTTTAATCTACTGTACTATGTGGTCTAGCCCCATAATCTAAATTTTTTTTTTTAATTTTTTGGGCCACACCCGGTAATGTTCAGGAGTTACTCCTGGCTATGCGCTCAGAAGTTGCTCCTGGCTTGGGGGGCCATATGGGACACGGGGGATAGAACTGTGGTCCGTCCTAGGCTGGCAAGGCAGACACCTTACCTCTAGCGCCACCACCGGCCCCCATAATCTAAATTTTAAAATGTTTCTCTCAAGGGGCCGGTGAGATGGCACAAATGGTAAGGTGTCGTCTTCGCCTATGCTAGCCTAGGACGGACCGTGGCTCGATCACCCAGCATCCCATATGGTGCCACAAGCCAGGAGCTATTTCTTAGTACATAGCCAGGAGTAACCCCTGAGCATCACGGGGTGTGGCCCAAAAATCAAAAAAAAAGTTCCTCTCAAGACTTTGATAACTTAATTTTTACAAGGCAAATTAAATCCAAAAATAATAAAACACTGAAAAAAGAAATTTGCAAACCCTAACATACTTTAAAGAGACATCTGCCTTATTTAGCAAAATGCTTTAAGTGATAATGCAAAGACTCTTGACATTCTAATTTTCTAATTACTTCAATTCTGCAAGTTTAAATGAATTTAAATGTAATGCAAAACACAAACCACCAGAGGGAGCTTTGCATGTAAAATCCAAATCACAAATGTCTTTAGGAATCTTGACACCAGCTGTGCTTAACAAGTTCTCAGCCTGTACTGGGAGAACTTCTTGGAGAGGGAATAATTCTCCCAGATTAGTCTGATGCAAAGAAACTTCGCTCAGCTCAGGCAGGAATTAAATAGGCATGACTGGGCTCCCTACCCTGCCCAACACTCCTAAACCCTAATCTCTTCTGTAAAATGGGGAGCACAACTGCTGTTCTTATTGCAGTCGCATGAGACTGAGCACAGATGAAGGGTCCGCAGGAAGACAAGAGCCTAGACTGGAAAGAGAAGTGCACTGGATATGAGGGTGATCTGGCTACGACATCTGTCACCCCATTGATCACCAGGGTTGACTCGTCTGATCTGGCTGGCTAGGCGAGTGTCCCCTTCCTCCCTCACTGCTCCATGTGCATCCCTCCCTAAGCTGCACGCTCAGTCAAAGAGGATGGCGTTCCCTGTATATAAAGACTAGAGAAGGACCATTCTTCAGTAGAGGGTAGCTGCGCTCTCCTGCTAGAACCTCCAAACAAGCTCTCTAAGAAAGAGAAGTGAACCAAGGCTGACCAATCAAGGCTGGGGCAAGCACTTCTAAAGTACAACAGGCCACTCAGCTTTTCAAAAGAAGTCCAGGTCCTGAATTTCAACTCGAATAATCCCAATTATTATCAAAGGTAGAGTTTTAAAAGCACTTGTGGGCAAAATCACATTTAACTAGAACTGAAAGTGGCACTCTGTGCAGCTGCTCCATCGCTTTCTGGGCCTGCTTCCCTACACTTACAGCCAGTGCTAGACTTTGGCAGTTACTGCAGACCCGCAGCCGTGGATCTGCCTGAGCCTCCTGGGGCCATCAGCAGCCATAGGGACCACCAGGTGATCAAGACCAAGAACAAAACAAGGATAGCTGCACTGTGGGCACCTCTCCAAGCACACCTAGTTCATCCAGAACATGATCCAAGAGGTGTGTGGCTTGGACATGTCCCTGACAAACCATAAGCCAGAGGACAGCTCAAAGTCTCTGAGGACAAGCGCACCCTCAAATTCATCAAGAGAAGGAAACTGAGCAACAGCTGCCACCAAAGACTCACACGAAGGTCTTCTGGAACAAGATCAGGTCTAGGCTGAACCATGCAGGGGGTGGAGCAGAGGAAAATGCAGTTCTGGAAATACTTTTTAAGTATAACTAAGTACTTATCTCCAGGATAAACAAAATAAAAATCCAAAGGAACTGGAGGTTAGAGAGATAGAACCGTGGGCGTGGCACTTGCCTTGCATGTGGCTGACCCAAGTTGGGTGCTAGCACAGCACATGGTCCCTGGAACTCACAAGCCAGGAGTGATCCCTGAAGGCAGAGCCAGCAGTAAGCCTTGAGCAAAGCCAGGTATGGCCCAAAATCCAACAGAAAAATACAAGGACAGAGAAAAAGGTGAGAAGTAGGGAACACCCATCAGACAGGAGAGTGATAACATGGTGTCTGGGAAGAAAGAAACAGCAGAGGCAACAACAAGCGCTGAGCAGCTGAGGCACTGGATCCTTGTCACCTGCAGGTTACCAGCCTGTTCTCAGTCATAGTACACTCTTGTATGTACTATGAACAGGAAGCACTTAGCACAAAGAGAGATGTCAGCTAATAGCAATACCAAACAAAGCACAACCAACCAGAAGTAAAAATAATCATTTTTTTTATTTCATTGTTAATTTGCTCTTGAAAGAAAAAAAATATTTTATCTTTGTCCACAAAATATTCTCAAAGTTGCCTTGCAGTAGTTCTAAACTTCCCTATAAACAAGTCTTTGGGGGGGGGCCCCCACACCCGGCGGCAGCGCTCAGGGGTTACTCCTGGCTCTACGCTCAGAAATCGCTCCTGGTAGGCTTGGGGGACCGTATGGGATGCCGGGATTCGAACCACCATCCTTCTGCATGCAAGGCAAATGCCCCACCTCCATGCTATCTCTCTGGCCCCTAAACAAAAGTCTTTTAACTAAATTCTTTTTTTCATCTTGGTTTTGGGTCATACCCGGCAGCACTCAGGGGTTACTCCTGGCTCTATGCTCAGAAATCGCTCCTGGCAGGCTTGGGGGACCATATGGGATGCCAGGATTTGAACCACAGTCCTTCGCATGCAAGGCAAACGCCCTACCTCCATGCTATCTCTCCAGCCCTTAACTAAATTCTTAAATATCTTTACTAACAAAATAATTAATAAAATATGAATTAGCCACCAATGTCAAGCTTTAGCTGTAACTACTATTACACTATTACCCTTTAAGATGGAAGATGAAAACAAATTTGTGACCATCTTTAAGTAACCAAGAATTAAATACCTGCATTGCTAATTTCATACACCCCTCACCCCAATTCACCCCCTTAAGGTAGCATTGCTATTTTAATTTCATACCAATTTGGGGGGGGGGGGGGTTTGGGTTTTGGGTCATACCCAGCAGCGCTCAGGTATTCCTCCTGGCTCTACACTCAGAAATCGCTCCTGGCAGGCTCGGGGGACCATATGGGATGCCGGGATTTGAACCGCCGACCTTGCATGCAAGGCAAACACCTTTACCTCCATGCCATCTCTCCAGCCTCACCAATTTGATTTTAGATTCCATGTAAACTCAGTGATAACCCTACATATGGCTCAAGAATATATTCAACTGCCTACATGAATTCATTCACAAAAAGCACTGATCCCATAAATACAAATATGCTACTAAAAGATTTGTGCAATACAAACAGCTTTCAGGAACAAAATGTGTATTTCTAAACGTTTTTTCTCTAGGTTCTAGATTCTTCTTGGCTGGAAATCTAAGACCTACGAAGCAACTGGAGAAATTCCCATCCGGGATGTTTACCTGAAAAGCATCTGCTTCAGCATCCGATTGGCCGTCACCACTCTGGGAAGGCGGCCTGTGGAGAGGGAGTGGAGTTCCAGGTTGGACGAGATGAGCTGGGTGGTCATGTCTGTGTCTGCAGCTGTCCCGGCCCCACAGCAGCTGAAATGCAAGACCAGAAACTTAGCTGAAATCCTATTACTGGAGGGCAGCTCTGGAGGAGCCCTGGCATAGAGAGAGGTTCTTTTTCTCTTTTTTCTTTTTCTTTTTTTTTTTTTTTTTTTGGCTTTTGGGTCACACCTGGTGGCACTCAGGGGTTACTCCTGGCTCTACGCTCAGAAATCGCTCCTGGCAGGCTCAGGGGACCATATGGGATGCAGGGATTCGATCCACTGTCCTTCTGCATGCAAGGCAAAGCCTTACCTCCATGCTATCTCTCTGGCCCAGAGAGAAGTTTCTATGTCTACATAGTGACACTCTGCCTAATTTATCTTACTTACCTATTAACTGCAGACATCTCTACACAAAAAATACATTTCCTGTGATCCAATGGAACATTTAAGTCCCTAGATCAGGTCTCAAACTCATGGCCCCCGCCCTCTGTACAACATTTTGTGGCCCTGCCCTAGAGGAATCTTTTTCTGTTTTGTTGTTTTAGTTGTTTGGGTCACACCCCCCAATGTTCAAGGCTTACTACTGACTTTGCACTCAAGGATCACCCTGACTTTGCCTCCTGCGGCCCCCAGGTAAATTGAGTTTGAGACCCCTGCCCTAGATTTTGGGTTCCTGATAGTGTATTGATTTTTTTCCTTTAACTACATCTAAGTTGTACAAAAGAGCACAGCATGGAGACCAGACACCATACAGCAGGTACGGCATTAGCTATGGTGCCTTTTTTGCAACCAATCCAGTTTCAATCACATCATAGTACATATGGTTCCCCAAAAGAATCACCAGACATAACCCATGAGCACAAAGTCAGAAATAAGTCCTAAGCACCATATACGTGGCCCAAATCACCCCACATGCCCCCCCCCAAATAACAGCATGATAAATTCTACCAGTCTACACGCATTAAAAACTTACTACAGGACCAGAGCGATAGCACAGCAGGTAGAGCAGCACAGCAGGTAGAGTGTTTTCCTTGCATGTGGCCAACCGAGGTTTGATCCCTGGCATAATCCAATATGGTCTCTCCAGCCTGCCAGGAATAATTTCTGAGCACAAGGCCAAGAGTAACCCCTGATCACTGCCGGGTGTGGCCCAAAAAACAAAAATAAATATAAAAAAGAACTTGCTACTACTTAACAAGTCATTGTGCCAACTGTTGAAAATAAGGAACATCTGGCACAGAAGTAGCATTTGATTTCTGAGATGAGTAGAGGAGATACAGGAAGACCAAAATTACAATGTCTTTAAAATTCAATACTGAAGGATGAAAGGGGGGGTCCTTTTCTGTGACTGAAAACCAACTACAAACAGGTTTGTAATCATGGTGCTTAAATAATGATATTATTTTTAAAAATACAAGTAAAATTAAATATTGAATATGATGGGAAAAATATTTTACATATAAAAATTTCAATATAATAGAATAGGTACCTAATGATAGTCAACAGAAGAAGAAAGCAAGGAATTCTGATCTGATTGTTTGTACCAGTAGTTGTGGCCCCAATCACTCACTACTAAGAGATTGTCAAGTATCTCACATGCATGGATCCCAGTCTGATCCCCATCACCACATGCTCCCCCTCCCTACCTCCAAGGACCATAAGGTGTAGCCTTGGATGCCAAAAGAAGCACCACAGTGATCCCAGTGATCTCTTGCAGGACATCCTCAGATCCCAGCATTCAACCAACCAGCCTGATTGAAGATCACCATGAATGAGAGCCTCAACCCCCCTGAGCAACAGGGGCAGAGAAGAGTTGCACATCGCTTGGGAGTGTTCCTCCCAAAAATGTGTGTGGAATTTTGGGATCATACATGGCAGCACTTGGGGGAATCTGTTAAGGGTATCATGCTATACTAGGGATCCAACATGGGTCAGGTATGTGCAAGAAAAGCACTTTAGTTCCTATACTAGGGTGAGTAGTAGTGCAAGGGGGTAGAGTGCAAGTGAGTAGAGAAATTATCTTGAAGCTAACCAGAGTTTGATCTCCAGTACATCATGTGGTCCCCAAGTCCCACCAGGTCTGGCCCTGAGTACAACCGGGAGTAAGCCCTGAACTGGGGTTGCCCAAAAACTTTTTTTTTTTTTGGTTTTTGGGCCACACCCGGCAGTGCTCAGGGGTTACTTTCTGGCTGTCTGCTCAGAAATAGCTCCTGGCAGGCATGGGGGACCATATGGGACACCGGGATTCGAACCAACCACCTTTGGTCCTGGATCGGCTGCTTGCAAGGCAAACACCGCTGTGCTATCTCTTCGGACCCCCAAAACTCTTTAAAAAATTCTATACTCTTGGGGCCCGGAGAGACAGCACAGTGGCGTTTGCCTTGCAAGCAGCCGATCCAGGACCAAAGGTGGTTGGTTCAAATCCCGGTGTCCCATATGGTCCCCCATGCCTGCCAGGAGCTATTTCTGAGCAGACAGCCAGGAGTAACCCCTGAGCAACGCCGGGTGTGGCCCAAAAACCAAAAACCAAAAAAAAAAAAAAAAAAAAAAAAAAAAAGAAAAAGAAAAGAAAAAATTCTATACTCTCTGGCCCCCACCCAAAAGTATTTTGTGTTTGAGTTTTTTCTTTTTCTTTTTTTTTTATTTGGGGAACACACCCAGCAGTGCTCAGGAGTTACTCCTATTTCTGCTCAGGGATCATTCCTGGCAATGGATACTGAGGGACACTCTGGGGTCCTAGGGATTAGAAGTTGGGCACGTGGGGCCGGAAAGATAGCATGGAGGTAAGGCGTTTGCCTTTCATCCAGAAGGTCATCAGTTCGAATCCCAGCATCCCATATGGTCCCCCATGCCTGCCAGGAGCGATTTCTGAGCATGGAGCCAGAAATAACCCCTGAGCACTGCCGGGTGTGACCCAAAAACCACAAAAAAAAAAAAGTTGGGCACGTGCAAGGCAAGTGCCTTAGCCCTGTACTGTCTCTCTGACAAGACATATAATCAAGTCTGAGCTTCACACAAATCAATACAGCAGAAAGTAAAGAGACTGGAGAAGAAACTCGAGACACAGATGACATGTGGATTTGTGCAGCTAAGAAAAAGGAAGCAAACGAAGGCCTCAGCAAACTAAGGCTGGCGAGGAAGAAAGGAGATCCAAAAGCACAGAGAAAACAGACCCAGGTATTGCGTGAACACAAAAGAGTGTTAAGGATGACACACTTAGATAACAGGTGGGTGGGAAAGCCATTTAAAGAGACAGAAAGGTAACACAGGTTGAACAATATGGTTAGTGAGAATGTAATAAAACCTATTTTAGCCATGACAAACTTAAAAACTTCAGACTGTTTTATTGATACTTACTAAATATTAGGTGATATGAAGTGTATTTTTGAGCAGTTCTTGTCAGCAACAACCATCCCTTCAGTTGCCCGTGTATCTGCTCCAAGAACTATCCCATCCTATTTAAAAAAAAAAAAAAAAAAAAAAAAAAAGAATCTAAGCACATTGAAATCACAGATCTCCCCAACCATTCAGGTACAAGGATATTTGCCTGCTTCTGGACTCTGAGCTCACAATTCCTCATCCCCAGCCTCTGGCCAAAATACTGTACCAGACTTTCAGAACTGAAGAAAAGACTGGGTAGCCTTACTGGGCAAATCTGGAGTAGATAATAAGAGTTCCTGAGGCCCTGAAGAAGTCAAAGGGGCTCAAGCACCATCAGGGAAAGCACTGATGACCCCCAGCACCACCACCCAAAGAAACACCACCCCGTACTCCTAGCAATGAACTGTCAACACTGTTAGGAACTCTTCCCCCACTTAAGGAAAAAAAAAGGGTCAGGGGCTAGAATGATAGTACAGGGAATAGGGTGCTTGCATTGTGCACCATCAACCTGGGTTCAATTCCCAGTATACTATATGGCCCCCTGAGCCCACCAAGAAGTGGTTTCCTGAGTACAGAGCCAGGAGAAATCCCTGAGCACTGCTGAGTATAGCCCAAAAACAAACAAAAAAGGCAAAGCAAAATAAAATAGCCACTTCTATTTCTTTTTAAAAGTCATCACTCTTTACCTTGAACAAAGTATTTAACCAAGCTTTCTTTTTTTTTTTTTTTTTTTTTTGACCCTTACACATATAAGGCAGAAATTACAATGTCCATTCGTTGGACAAGGATAGTTGGGCTCGGAAAGACAAGCCACAACAGCTTAAGGTTAAACGTGGCCTAGAAAATCCCCTTTATTTCTCTCCCTGGATAGTGTCCCGCTTCCTCAAATAGTAAGTTCAGGGGGGAAAAAAGAAAAGGAATACGTGATAAGCACTTCAAACCTCCAACAACACTGAAACCACTGACAGAATCAGGAGCTAGAGGCCCAGGAGCCCGGAAGCTAAGGCCCAAATCAGTGGCCACCATCCCCACGAGATCCCAGCTGACCTTGTAGACCACCCCTGCAATGGTCGTCCCAGTTTTCCGGGCCGTGGGAAGCTTGTGTCCTTTCTTGGCAAAGTCAGCTTCCAAGACGGCATTCCTGCAAGCAAAAGAGAGAGAGAGAGGAGAGAGAGAGGAGAGAGAAAGGAGAGAGAGAGAGAGAGAGAGAGAGAGAGAGAGAGAGAGAGAGAGAGAGAGAGAGAGAGAAGAAATCGGTGAAAGGCAGGGTTACCACGCTGCGCCCTCAGGGGGGCCTGACAAGTCACCTAACAGAAAACTCAGAAGAAAAAAAAATCTGGGGCTGGAGAGATAGCATGGAGGCAGGGCATTTGCGATGCATGCAGAAGGACGGTGGTTCAAATGCCAGCATCCCATATGATGGTCCCCCATGCCTGCCAGGAGCGATTTCTAAGCACAGAGCCAGGAGTAACCCCTTGAGCACTGTTGGGTGTGACCCCAAAACCAAAAAAAAAAAAAAATCTGAGGCTGGAGAGATCACAGCGGGGTAGAGCGTTTGTCTTGCATGCGGCCATCCTGGCACAGACCCGAATCCTGTCCCTGGCATCCCATAGGGTCCCCCCATAAGCCTGCCAGGAGGAACCCCAGAGCACTGTTGGGTGTGACTCAAAAACCAAAACCCGCCCCCCAACAAAGATCTGCTTCCACACACGTCCATCTGCCCATTGAATCTTTCCAAAGGCAGGAGGATCACTGCCAGCAAAGCCCAAAGAGGCTCCTAAAAAGTTGCTAAGGCTGAAAATCCAACAGGCCTCACGTGGAGCCCAATGGCAGGCAGGCCCAGATTCCCTGAGTCACACGCGCCAAGCCAGCCGGGCCGCTCTCCCCGCCGTCCGCCCTTCCCGGCCCGCGCAAAAGCCCGGCCCCGACCCCGACCCGCACCCCAACTCCCGCCCTCCACCCTGCCCCGGACTTGGGGGGCACCTGCGGCAATTATCGAAAGAGAAGCCTCCAACCGGGGGCTGATACACTGACACAGCCGCCATCTTGTCCCCTCCCAGGAAGTACTTCCGGGTCAGGGGCGGGAGCTCGGGGCCAAAAGGAGAGAGTGCTTCCGGTGTCGGGGCCGAAAGGGGCGGGGAAAACCCGCCTTGAGACGATTTTTTTTTAATCATAGAGTTTCGAGTTCCTAGAGAAGCCAGACTCTATTGAGTGTGTCGCGCCCCTGGTGGCGTGGAAAGAGAACTGAAACTCCTAGAGTTTGGATAGAATTTGTCCCATCTATGGGGCTGGAGAGATAGCATGGAGGTAAGGCGTTTGCCTCGCATGCAGAAGGACGGTGGTTCGAATCCCGGCATCCCGTATGGTCCCCTGAGCCTGCTGGGGCTATTTCTGAGCATAGAGCCAGGAGTAACCCTTGAGCGCTGCCGGGTGTGACTCAAAAATAGATGATAGATAGATAGATAGATAGATAGATAGATAGATAGATAGATAGATAGATAGATAGATAGATAGATAGATAGATAGATAGATAGATAGATAGATAGATAGATAGATAGATAGATAGATAGATAGGAAGAATTTGTCCCATCTAACCCTGGGGCCTTTCCTCCCAAACTAGAGATTTTTCTATTTGTTACTTCAGTTCTAAGAGGGCTTTGGGAACAAATACATCCAAGTTCTAGGCACAGCCCCAATCACACAGCTCTGAGCAAGTCCTGAAACTGTTACCTCTATTGTCAAAAGAAGATATGGCTGCTGTGAAATGAGGGATCAGCTCATGACATGATGCATATCAAAATCAAATAAGCTGGGCCGGAGAGATAGCATGGAGGTAAGGCGTTTGCCTTGCATGCAGAAGGACGGTGGTTCAAATCCTGGCATCCCATATGGTCCTCGAGCCTGCCAGGAGCGATTTCTGAGCATAGAGCCAGGACTAATCCCTGACTGCTGCTGGGTGTGACCCAAAAACCAAAAATAAATAAATAAATCAAATAAGCTGCCTGTTCACACAGCTAGGATGACTGAAATTCGAAAGACAGAAAGTAATAGGTATGGGGGAGCATGTATAGAAAGAAATAGAACCCTTCACACATATCTGGTGGGAATATAAGACCAGAAGACAACTTGGCACTTATCCCTAAAAAATAAAAAATAAGTAAACATAGACTAGTCAATTTTTCTCCTATGCTAAAGGGAACTAAAAGCGTGTTCACAAAACTTGCACACAGATATCTATAGCAGCATCATACATAATATCCAAATAATAGACATAAGCCAAGTGGTCTATCTAATGATAACTGGATAATCAAAATGTACTTCAACCATCCAGAAGAATATTACTCAGACTTAAAATGGAGCATAGGGGCTGGGAAGGTGGCGCTAGAGGTAAGGTGTCTGCCTTGCAAGCGCTAGAGTAGGACGGACCGCAGTTCAATCCCCCGGCGTTCCATCTGGTCCCCCCAAGCCAGGGGTGATTTCTGAGCGCATGAGCCAGGAGTAACCCCTGAGCGTCAAACAGATGTGGCCCAAAAACCAAAAAATAAAATAAAATAAAATAATAAAATGGAGCATGGCTCTTTTTGGAGGGTTTGTTCACACCTGGCATTGTTCAGTGAATATTTCCAAACTATAGTCTGTGCTCAGAGTCATTCTGGTGACCATGTGGTGTTAGGGATCAAAAGAGGGGAGAGAATGGGGGTTGGTTGCACGCAAGGCAAGGGAACTTAGTTCCACTAGTATCTTTCAGGCCCAATAAAGATGTTCTGAATATCATAAAGATAATAAAAAATAGGGACTGAAGAGATAATACACCATGGTCCTTGCTTTGCTAACTGGTTAGATCCCTGAGCACTACCAGGCGTGATCCCTGAGCACAGAGCCAAGAGTAAGCTCTGAGCAGCACTGGGTGTGGTCCCCTCCATAAACAAACAAATAAATAAGTAAATCATATAGTGCTTTGGGGGAGAGGTGGCAGAGATCAAACCCAGGGTCTCACACATGAAAAGCAAGTTCTCTAGAAATAGCACAGTTTCAGTGGCAAATCTTGTTGATTTTATTTCCTTTTTTTTTTTTTTTTTTTTTTTTTTTTGGTTTTTGGGCCACATCTGGCGGTGCTCAGGGGTTACTCCTGGCTGTCTGCTCAGAAATAGCTCCTGGCAGGCACGGGGGACCATATGGGACACCGGATTCGAACCAACCACCTTTGGTCCTGGATCGGCTGCTTGCAAGGCAAACGCTGCTGTGCTATCTCTCCGGGCCCTTTATTTCCATTTTCAAAAGACAGCTGGTAAGAGCTGAAAACTACATAGAAGGCATCTATCATGGCACTCAGGAGCTTCTCAGCAAATTGCTCCAGATATTAATGCACTCATCGTTTCATCCTGCCAACAATCCTGACAAATAGCTTTTTCATTCAACTGATTTTACTGATAACACTTGAGGTGAAGCAAGTAGCCAAACTAATGTAGCAAGTAATCAGAGCCTTTGTAACCAGGGACTCCATGAACTTATTCACTCAGAGAATATTTACTGAGTATCCAGAGAGATAGTACAGGAAGTAGGGGACTTGCCTTGCATGAGGCCAACCCAGGTTTAATTCCTAGAATTCCAAATGGTCCTCTAAGCAGTGCTGAGTGCAGAGCCAGAAGTAACCCCTGAGCATTGTAGGATGTGTTCCCCCCCCCCAAAAAAAAAGGAAAAGAAAAAATAATTACTAAATACTATGTGTCAGGTATGTTCTCGAGGTATGAATGGTGAATGGCATGTTAATCTCTTAGCAGCAGTGCCCACCACCATTGTGTTCACTTACTTCCTTGGACCTTTTGTGTAAAAATAGAGAAATAAAGCCTTACCTGCCTATTAGCCCTTATAAATTTACAAATGAAAAAGTTTGAACAATTTCCACAACTCCAACTTGGTTCTACTCTGGTGGATGTGAAAAGTAAAAAGGCCTAAGAGACTCGAAGTGAGAGGCCTGTCTCCACACTCCCTCATCAGGCCAAATCACAACCACCACTGTGGAGTCAGTGAGACACTAAGGATCAGGACAGCATGGCTGCGTCTCATCCATCACACTCAATCAAGGCCTGAGTAGCATCTGGGAGTGAATGAACAGAGATGAAGCCATCATTCCTCTCTTCAAGTCTGGGGTTGAATGGAGTCTCTCTCCCCCAACTCCCATCCAGCTCATACACCGAGGTCCCAGTCCCCATTCAGAGCTAGGGCTTAGAGATCTAACTTAGAGATCTCTAAGTTAGAATGAAGATGCTAACACGCATCCTAATCCATCATGGCCGTGTTCGCAAAAGGAGAGATTTGGAGACCCAGGAAGGATGCTAGAGAATGGCTGTAAAGACAAACTGGAGACTCTGGGAGTCAAGGACGGTCAAAGATGGTGGGCATCTCCCCCCACAGAAGTGAGTGAAAGACCTATAAAGGTTGCTCAGGGAACCAACCTCAATACCAACCACAGAGAACACCTCAATGCCAGACTCAGAGCTTTAGGAAGCACAATTCAGTTGACATCCCCATGTGTGTGGTGCTGTTAGGGCTCCCCGTCCCACAAATACACCTCATAAACTCACAAAGGAGGAAACAATCCTTCCAAAGAAACCCCCAAGCAGGGGGAGCAGGGAATTACTGAGAGGCCACCGAGGGAGGCCTAGAGTCTGTGTGAGTGGAACTGGAATTGAGGGAACAAAGCAGGATAGGAAGAGAGTTGCCCACAACCCCCAGATATCAGTGGAGCAGGAACGTGATTTGTGAAGCTCGGTTTGTCCACCAGCATTTCTCATCTTCACTAGGTCCCCCAGAGTATGGTGTTCACCCCCACACTGAGCTAAGGAGATGGCATTGTCCCTTCGGGCCTCTAGGGTGGCCCCGCAGAGGCGGCTGGGGCCCAGCAGAGGGCGGTAGAGATCCTTCAGGCTGCTGAAGCCAGACTCTTGAGGCAGGCCTAGGGCCCCCCAAGAGCTCAGAGTTCCCTCCTTTCCTACATCCTAACACCTGACCAGGCTGCAGTGCTCTCCTAAGGGCCAGCCAACAGTCCCTCTTAATCCCTAGCTGCCCAAGGCAACTGTCACTTATGTTCCTGGGGGCTTTGATTGCTGTAGTTAGGAGCAGCATTCCAGGAGAGTCCCTTGTCCTGCTCCATCCCAGCCACCTGATACACAGGATCTTAGAAAATAGATCCCAAGCACCTCCAGGGACTTAGCTGTACATCAGACCAGAATCACTGACTTGCTTTTCGGAGAAAGCAACACAGCCCAGAAAGGGGAAGTCAAAGGCCACAGAGCAACAAGGCACCAGAGACACCCCAATTCAAAGCACACCCCTCCCAGTGTTCAGCTGGAAAGGGCACACCCCTTCCTGATCCCCAACAATGATCGCCCAACTAGAAGTCAAGTCCCCACATCCTCCAGGACAGTGGCTAAGTGAAAACAGGATTTCCTCCTTCAGAACTCAGCCCCATGCCCGGATTCATGCATGTTCTTGGCTGGTCTCTCACTCTCAGAATCTCAGCCCCTTCTGTGTGATGAGGAACCCCTCAGACCCTCTCCACACCGTGCACACCAGACTAGAAGAAACTGTGAAACACTTGACTTAAAAAAAAAAAAAACTGTATCATAAACAACCTTGTAAGCATGGTTTTAAAAGTAAAATAATCATTTAAGAAAAAAAACACTTCAGGGGCCAAGTGGTGGTGCAGCGGTAGGACATTTGCCTTGCACGCGGCTGACCTAGGACAGGCTGCAATTCGATCCCCAGAGTCCCATATGGTCACCCAAGCCAGGAGTAATTTCTGAGCACATAGCCAGGAGTAACCCCTGAGAGTCACAGGGTGTGGTCCAAAAATAAATAAATAACCACTTCATTGACTCACTCCTTCCTTCATTCCTTCACTGAGGGGAGTACATTTGAACGACCCTGCCAGTCCTAAGGGGTTACTTCTGGCTTTGTGCTCAGAGTTCATTCCTGGTGGTGCTCAGGGAACCATATGGGATGCCTGGGATTGAACCCAGGTCAGACACATGCAAGGCAAATGCCCTACATGCTGTAATGTTGCTCCAAGACAAATACTTTAACCCCTAGGGGTCTCAAGCTCAATTTACCTGGGGGCCACAGGAGGCAAAGTCGGGATGATCCTTGAGTGCAAAGTCAGTAGTAAGCCTTGAACATTGGGGGGTGTGACCCAAACAACTAAAACAAAACAAAACAAAAAAAGATTCCTCTAGGGCAGGGCCACAAAATGTTGTAAGGAGGGCAGACCCCTGCGTGGCCTAAACTATCTCTCTGGCCCATCCTTGTGCATTTCCTCATCCCTTCCTTGGGGTGACATTCTGGGCAGTATCCCAGCTTTGAGAGAAGTTGGTCTGGAATATACTGGAGACCAGTGGACCCCAGAGCATAGTAGGCTGGGATGTGGGGCTCCATCCCTCACAGAGCGAAGTCAGCCTGGCCTCCTCGATCTGCAGGCTGTGAGGTTCCAGCATGGCACAGCCTCAGCGGGCTGCATGGCCCTCTGTCAGGATACACCCCCTGGGGAGACCCCCACTAGGAGTCTTGGCCATCTTCCCAGTGCAGAGAAAGCAGCCCCTGATGCTCCTGGTTGCTAAGGCAACGGGCCCTTGTTTTTCCTGCTTCATAAATGCACTATAAATAGATAAGACGAACCTGGGCGCCTTCCTTTGCATGAATTAGAGCAGCTGTTCCAGATTCCAGGGCCCCTGGCACAGCGCACCGGTGCTCAGCCTCACTGCAAGACCCCCAGAAACACAGTCGAGAAGGAGGAGCAGGTGGGGTGGCACAGCATGGGGGTCCAGACTCTGCTGGGACATTTAGCCCATTAGGAGGCCCTGCAGAGGCCCACTGGATCCCCAGCACCCAAAATGCGGCCTGGAATAGTTTAGTTCCTTCTCCCCGGGAGATGAAATGAATCTGGAGTTTGCCACGCCCCTCAAGGAGCTGGGGAGCACAAGTGGGCAGCAATGGGAGGCGATGTAGGGTCCTCAGCCTGGCTCTGTAGCCCTATAGCCCCATGGAATTTCTAAGTCCTTTCCCCAGTTGTGCAGTCATGACGGTTGACATCCATTTGTTGAAACTCCTCAGATGCCAAGGGTTGCACTCGATATGAAAACCACAGCCTCCGATGTCTGTAGCCCCCACCACACCACACTTCTGTTTTCCAGCTTGTGTGTGAATAAAGGAGGTGCCTGGCTCAAGGTCAAGTAGCTTGGGACTGGAGAGATAGAAAAAGGGTTAAAAAGCTCCCCGCGCACACAGGCTGACTCAGATTTAACCCTGGGTACCTTATGGGGTCCCTGAGCTCTCTACCAGGAGTGATCTCTGAGCCTAGAACAAAGCAGGGCGATAGGATCTGAACAACTGGTCTGGCCTGGCCTGGGCTGGCCAAAACTCAATTCTTTTTTGTCTTGCTGTTGTTTGCTTTTGGGTCATTACTGGTGGCACTCAGGAGTAACTCTCCAGCTCTGTGCTCATGTGTCACATGTGTTGTGCTCAGGGGACCGTGAGATGTTGAAGATTAAACCCAGAACTCCTGCATACAAAATCTAGACTGTTATGCCATCTCCTTCCCTGAAATTCTGTTCTTTGGGAGGAGGGTGTTTGTTCTCTTTAGTTCTTGCTGCTGTTGTTGCCTTTTTTTTTTTTAAGGTGTTCAGGAACTACTGGTCTGCTGGTTGCTCCTGGCAGTGTTTAGGAGAATATGTAGCTCCAGGGATCCAATCCAGGGTTCTTGTATGTATATCATGTACTTCAGCTCACTGAGCCTGATCTTTGGCCCCAAAACTGTGTTGTTGAACCCAGCCTCTCATAGCACAGCATGTTGACTTGCTAACCTAATATGGAAAATTACCTAAAGGAGACTATGAGACTCAAGAAAGACGAGGATGAGGAACTGGTCTATGACCCATAGTGGGGGGAAAAAAATCAAAGCAGAGATTCAGATCCCTGGAGAAAGGGCTGCAAAAGATGGGGTTGACTCCCCTCAAGAAGGGAAAGCTATGAGGCCCATGGGATTGTACAGGGGGGGAGACTTACCTTGCACACAACCATCCTAGCATCTTATATAGTCCCCCAAGCCTGCCAGGAGTTAACCTGATTACAGAGCCAAAAATAACTGGATGAGGCATAAAAACAAACAAATAGAAAAGGAAAATAATAAGGCTGGAGAGATAGCATAGCAATAGGGCATTTGCTTTGCAGGCGGCCAACCCCTCATGAACTCTGGTTTGATTCCCAGTATCCCTGAGGCTGCCAGGACTTCTGAGCCCAGAGCCAGGAATAACCCCTGAGCACTTCTGGGTGTGACCCAAAACCCAAAAAATAAAATAAAATAAAAATAGAAGAAGAAAAGAAAAATCAAATAAAAAGACCGAGAGGCTCAAGCAGACATGACTGTGATGAATCAGGTCAGGCTTTCTAGAGGAGGTGGCAGACTGAATTTAATCTAAAGTATAACAATGGAGAGAAGAAGGAAACAACAGTCAAGACACAAAGGAATTGCTCACATGAAAGGCCAGAGATCTCATGGGGCATGCGAAGTCTGCAGAAAAGCAGGGAACAAGGAGCAGAAGTGAGGCTACAAGGCAGTCTGCTTCCAATGGCAAAGCGTGTGTCTGTCCCCACAGAAGACACAAGAGGCTCCATGGGTTTGGTTTTGGGATCACACCTGGCAGTGATCAGGGCTTTCTCCCCACAGAGCTTCAGGGACTGATGCATTTATTATTAATTAAAGAGAGTCCTCGTAGTGCATGGATGGATGGTGAGGCCTTTCTCGGCCCAGCCAGGTACCTGCAGCTCCTTAGGCCTGCAGGTCTGAGGGTTCAGGATTACGGCGAGGAAATGATTCACAGGCAGTCAGTTGAAGTTTTAGGAGACATTCAGCTTTATTACAAGGCTCTAACCACATGTGTGGCTTCTAAGCTAAACTTTTTTTTTCGGAGGAGGTCACACCAAGCGGTGCTCAGGGGTTACTCCTGGCTCTTCGATCAGAAATCGTTCCTGGCAGGCACGGGGGACCATCTGGGATGCTGGGATTCGAACCACTGTCCGTCCTGGATGGACTGCATGCAAGGCAAATGGCCTACTGCTGTGCTATCTCTCCAGCCCCTCTAAACTAAACTTTTAAGCAGCCTCCATCAGCTGCCCTGCACCCCTTCTGTGTCTGCTACTCTCCTTGCTGCATCTGTGCCTCCCCCCAGGCCTCTCTTAATTACCAACCACAGACCCCTCAAAGCTGTGGGAGGGTCTCACCATCCAGGTAAGATAGGCAGGAAGTGGGGCCGGAGAGATAGCATGGAGGTAAGGCGTTTGCCTTGCATGCAGAAGGTCAGTGGTTCGAATCTCGGCATCCCATATGGTTCCCCGAGCCTCCCAGGAGCGATTTCTGAGCATAGAGCCAGGAGTAACCCCTGAGCAGTGCCAGATGTGACCCAAAAACCAAAAAAAAAAAAAAAAAAAAGATAAGCAGGAAGTTGGGGGAAGAGTAATAAAGGACCATATAAGATGTCATGGATGGGGCCCAGAGAGATAGCACAGAGGTGTTTGCCTTGCAAGCAGCCAATCCAGGACCAAAGGTGGTTGGTTCGAATCCCGGTGTCCCATATGGTCCCCCGTGCCTGCCAGGAGCTATTTCTGAGCAGACAGCCAGGAGTAACCCCTGAGCACCGCAGGGTGTGGCCCCCCCCAAAAAAAAAGTCATGGGTGGAACCAGAGTCAGCATGTCCAAAACAAGCGCCCAGCCCTACAAGCTCTATGATAAGTTCAGAAAGAAGACTCCAAGCAGAAAAGTGGCAATCCTGTCTGGAAGGAACAACTGCCAAGCACCAAAGACTGAGGGGTCCTGACAGCTGGCAGTGCCTTTCATGGTAATTGTGGGTCTTTCGTGTGTTATGCCCACAGTGCTTCATCTCCTCAACTTCCTCTCTCAGCTCAGCAAAAGCAATGTCCCCATCTCATGGGGCCAGTCTGCAAACAAACTCCACAGGAGCACAGGGGTTCTGTCCTCAAGGAAGTTGGGGACAGGCAGTGACCCTCCATCCGACTGTAGAGAGAGCTGAGCGGCTCCATGGAAGGAGAGAGAAGAAAAAGATCACACCAAGGGGAGTGCCTGGGTTGAAAGATGGGGAGATGATGCTGAAGCTGCAGCCCCAGGAGACACAGGGAGAACATGCTGAGTTCAACCAGAGAGACAGGCACTCTGCAATGACAAGCAGTCAGACCTTCATCTGGGGAGTGAACCATCAGGAAAAGGACCAATCCAGCTGAGGAAAAACCAACACGATGTGACATGGACATGGTGTGAAATCATGCTGGCCCATGAAATGGAGTGGGAGAGATTGGAACTAGGAGGGGCATGCGGGAGAGGTGACAATGACAAGAGCGAAAAGGGACCTTGTCAGACAGGCATGATGCTGGCAGAGATCTGACATCAAGGACAGAAAGAGGGAGGAGAAAACTGCCACCCAATTCCAAGCCTGAGCCCCACGATGGGAGGAATAATTGGAGGCAGGAAGGTCCATGCTGGTCCCATTGGGAAGTGTTGGCCAGAGGTTTTTGGACAGGAGAAGAGATTCAGGGACAGAGGCCAGGAATGGTTAAATTTATCAAGCAAGTGGAAATGGCAAGTGGTGGTGTGAGGGGGTGTTAGGTTACACCTTATTTTACCTAAAAAAAGATCATCCCTAGTTCCTCTGTATGTTTGTTTACAACTTGAATTGACCCCAACACAGAGATTGTCTTACTTGGAAACCTGGATGGGATGGCTCAGGATAGCTTGAGCTATCTGTCCTTGTACTGTCCTTACTGACTCACCCAGGGGTAGTCTCTGGACTCAATAAAAAAAAAAAAAAAACAGCAGCTCTGGCAGGCAGCTTGCTCTCCAAATGAGGTAGAAGACTGCCAGACTACAGGTGTTTCACCCTCAGCCTGGTTTGGATTATTTTATGCACGACCCTGATTCGGACTCTTTTGCCTGGAATTGGAGTTATTGTGCATGGAGTGATTTTACAAGGGAGCAAGTGAAAATGACATCATCTATAAGAAGTGGGGTTCCCAAGTTCCCCCCCCCAAGTACCGTTATCTAGCAAACTCTTGTCAATATCAAATTCAGCAAAGCTCAGTTTCTAGTAGCATTACTCAGCATCCTTGGCAGTGTCTGATTTTAAAGACTGCCTACTTTGCTAGTGGGGAGTGGGGTGTAGAGTGGAAAGTTCTCTAGAAAGTCATTCGCCAAAATCATTCAAGATCCCAGTAACACAGTGTCTGGGTGAATAGCAGGATTGGGCTCTTCAAATTGGGTTAAGAGGCTTGTTCTCCTGTTAAGTGTCCTTCAGACATACTCACAAGAAGAAAAGGCAATGGAAAGGAAAGTTCTGGGACTGAAAGATACGATCACTCCAATGATTGCGCTGGGAGCATTATGGGTCTTCTCTGACTTGTCCAAAGTTGATCAAGTTCTTTAAACCATTTCAAAATCCACCTCAAGATCCTTGAAAAAGTTCAGAACATTTAACCTCAAAATTTCCCTTTTGAGGACTCTAAGCTTGGTAGGTAGCATTACTAGCCAAACAAGGATCGGGCTGGAGAGATAGCATGGAGGTATAGAGTTTGCCTTGCATGCAGAACGATGGTGGTTTGAATCCCAGCATCCTATATGGTCCCCCGAACCTGCCAGGAGCGATTTCTGAGCATAGAGCCAGGAGTAACTCCTGAGTGCTGCCGGGTGTAACCCAAAAATCAAAATTACACATACTGGGTCTTATACGTGATTGTAGACATTATAATATGGAGCAATATAAAAAATGGAAATCTGGGAACTATTTAATGGCTAAATAATTATGGATTTATGAAGCCATTAATATCCCATTGGGGGAATGAATGAGATAGTCAGGGGTTAAGGCACATGCCTTGTTTGTGGTCAATCCTGCTTCAATCCTCAGCACCAGGTTTTCTGAGCACCTTGGGGTCCAGCCCTTGATTGCCCCAAGCATGGAGAAGGAGGAGCCCTAGAGGTTCCCAGCACTGCCAAAGTGGCCAGCCAACACCCAGCACCCAGCAGTACCATAAACTCAAGCCCTCACATTGAGTAGCATCTACTGGGCCAGAAATTACTGTGAGGGGGCCCTGAATGCCCCCAGCACTACTTGGGAGGCCCCCAAATAATAAATTATATTTAGAATGCACTCAGAATAAAGGGTGGGAAATAGGCAGAATGGGGCCAGAAAGATAGTTTAGCTTGCACATTGCTGACCCAGGTTCCTTTCCTGGCATCCCACTTGGTCTCCTAAACACTACCAGGAGTGCAGAGCCATGAATAAATCTGAGCACTGCTGGCTGTTTTGAGTCACAAACCAAAAAAAAATTTTTTTTAAATTAAAAAATTAGAGCCCGGAGAGATAGCACAGCGGCGTTTGCCTTGCAAGCAGCCAATCCTGGACCAAAGGTGGTTGGTTCAAATCCAGGTGCCCCATATGGTCCCCTGTGCCTGCCAGGAGCTATTTCTGAGCAGAATGCCAGGAGTAACCCCTGAGCACTGCCGGGTGTGGCCCAAAAACCAAAAAAAAAAAAAAATTTAAAAATTAAAAAAATATATATATATTCACCAGGTGTGGTCCAAGAACAAATTAAAGGAAGGAAAGAAATAAGAGAGAAAGAAAGAGAGACAGAATGTATGTTTCCAATTTTATAATGCTTGTGGGTGGATATTAAGTTTGCTTTTTAAATTCTGGGGCTAAGGGCCAGATCCCTGTCTCTAAAACTTTTACTTTTTTTTTTCAGCTTTTGGGTCACACCCAGTGGCGCTCAGTGTGAACCTAAAGCAAACACACAAAAATCCTATTATTTACAAATGGTGATAGTTCCTTGCTGATGAATTATTAGGTCATTCTTATTTTCCTTTTTGTGCCTCTTCAATTTTTTCTCTAAATTCTTTGTATTGCATATTCATTACTTTTTTTCTCCAAGCTTTTATTTCGAGACTTTTCAAACCTTCAGATAGATGCTAATGCAATACAATTTACCTTATTTTTTGTACTTTTTCTCCCCCAAAAGTGCGTCTTGTGGAGCAAATGCTGCCTCGAGCTGAAGAAGCCTGAGTTCTGGGGAGGAAAGCCTCTAAAAACTATGCGCATTTTATGGTCTGGTGCATCTTATAGAGAAAAAATATACAGTAATACAATTCTCTCTTTCCTTTTTTTTTTTTTTTTGGTTTTTGGGTCACACCCAACAGTGATCAGGGATTTCTCCTGGCTCTACACTCAGAAATCGCTCCTGGCAGGCTCAGGGGACCATATAGGATGTCGGGAACCAAAGTCCTTCTGCAAACAAGGCAAATGCCCTACCTCCATGCTATCTCTCTGGCCCTCCTCTCTCTTTTTCTGTCTGTCTGTCTGTCTGTCTGTCTGTCTGTCTGTCTGTCACTCTCTCTAGTTCTCCAGAAAGTTACATGACATTTCACTACTAGACCATCAATGTAGCTGTCTTAAAGTATTTGATGTCAAAAATCATTATCCTAAATACCTGTAATACCACTAATGTGGACTCAGGCTTAGTATCTACCAGTCAGATCACTTTTAAATTTCCACTATCACACCAACAATAGCTATTGTTGGTAACATAACAACAATAAACCATTTTTTTGCACTCCACAATCCAATCAAGGATCGAATATTAAAATGCATTTTATCAGTTTTCCCCTAAGTCCTTCAGTATACGTCTCCCCAAAGCAAGGACATTCTCCTACATAACTACCAGACCAGTGTCACCACCAGAGACTCAGCTATGAGGTCAGCAGTTTCTCGTATCTCACCATACCCAAACTTCCCCCAATATCACCATTGTAGATTTGTACTTTGGATCCTCTAAAATGCACATTCCCTATGTGACTGAACAGCAACCTGTGGCTACTTTGGCAAAGATTGTGTTCCAAGGAGCTCATCACCAAGGGAGATGGCAGCCACCAAGCATTTTTGCCCAGATCAGTCCTTCAGATAACTGAGAATTCGAGAAGTTTCCAGCATTCTGCTTGGTTATCCTATCTCAGTTCCTGTTTCCCAGCTCTTTCACTGGCACATTCTTCTCTCCGTTTGCCCCACAATTGCACTTCTCTGTCCAATGTTCAAGGATTTTTTTTTCCAAACTCCATGTGATACGGTCCCATTTTTCTCAGCACCATTTTGAGCTCCAGTGGTCCCAAAGGTGGTCTAGGGGAGCCCTCAGGCTTTATGCTCTCTCTGCACTAGACACTAGCCCAGGCCCAGCAGAGTTTCGCACTCAAGATAAACTGACACTTGCAAACATAGGAATCTTTGAAAACTGGCACAGAGCAGGTTGAGGGTGATGGACAGGTGCCTCCTGCCTAGAAACAGGACTGCTGACCACTTGGCATCTCATCTCATGCCCATCCCGGTTCCCTTCCTGTAGAGACTGGGATATTCACTGTGATACAAAGATTTTTTAAAAATTCTGCTTTGGAGACCGGAGCAATAGCACAGTGGGTAAGGTATTTGCCTTGTATGCAACCGACCCAGGTTCGATCCCCAGCATCCCATTTGGTCCCCAAAGCAGGAGCAATTTCTGAGCACAGAGCCAAGAATATCCCCTGAGCACCACTGGGTATGGCCCCAAAACACACACACACACACACAAATTCTGCTCTGTGTCACTTTGTTTTTCCCCCTTGGAGTGGCTTGGGGGAAACTTAATAGAATGTCTTGATTTCAGGACGGAAAAGCTTATACATGACTAAAAAGTATGTGTGTTGGAGGGAGCAGGGAATGAGGGTCTTCCAAGCCTCCCTGTTTCTCCCGGCTCTTCTCACAGGTGTGTGTGTGTGTGTGTGTGTGTGTGTGTGTGTGTGTGTGTGTGTGTGTGTGTGTGTGTGTGTGTGTTATAAACAACACAGATTTGGAAGGTCCTGATGGATGGCTTTAACCAATCTCTCACAGGCACCCCCATCAAGATACAGAACAAGATTTATCTCACACCCCAACGCCAAAATTTCTCTTAGGCTCATGCCTTTCTATTTCTCACAAGGAGATTCTCTGGAATGTCTGGAATGCCTAAAACTTCTAGAAAATTCAATGAAAACCAGGCACACCTCCTTCCTGTCACTGCTCAACAACATGGTGGCAGGATGTCACCAGGGGTGGGTTCTGTATCCCCAAACTCTCTTAGAGGCTCAAGGCAGGGCACCAGTCCTCTTGAGCGAGTTGTGTATCCATACTCCATGGTCCCAGCTGGTGGCCAAGACATGGACCAGGCTCAAATCCTTACCTCAATCCCTCCTCAGTCTCCAACACACAGTTGGAAAAGACTTCTCTGTGACCCAGAAACAGTGGCCTAGAAACCCCACCGGACCTGGCAGTCATATGCCGAGTGAGCAGGACCCCCGCTCAGGGCCCCCACTTCGGGCCCCGGGGACCTGGGGCCTGTCCATCTGGCAGCAGCTGAGTGGGCAGCAGCTGAGTGCCTGCTACTGTCAATCTGCAGCCGCCCTGGGTTGTTTACTAGAAGCAGCCTCCCTGCCAGGGTTCAAAGCTCTGGCCCTGGGCGCGTCCGCGGCAGCCAGCAGGCCGACCAGTAATTGGCCGCTCGGACCCAGCATCCTTCTCCTGCTGCCGCCTTTGAGCTGCTCCAGACTGACCTTCCCGGCCTCGGGGACTTCCTGTCCAACACCGAGCCACAAATTACTCATTCCCCAAGAAATTTATTAAAAGGAAACTGCACTTCAGGGGGTCTGGTAGGCCCCCAGCATAGAAAACTGAAAATCTTCTGTCCCCACAGGGAACTCAGAGGGGACCAAGCAATAACTTAGCCAAATTGGGGCAGGGAGGAGAAGGGGTGCTATCCTAGCATCTGGGGGAATGGCCTAGAAGAATGGGCCGATTCCCCAGAACCCACATCTAACCCTCATGATTATGGGCGAGCCACATGGCCTCTGGGCCATCCTGGCCTATGAAGGGTAAAAGGCCATAAAGCTTGGCCAAGGTGAGGTGCAGGGAAGGTCGTGGACTATTCGGTGGGGGTGGGGGAGCTGTGGACACCCAGATCATAAGTGTCATCACCATTGCAAGCACAGAACCTCAACTATGATAAAGTTAAGAGGGGAAGAAAAGTAGACACAGGGCCCAAGGAATAGCTCTGTGCACTGAGCATGCGTTCTGCCTGCTGGAGGCCCAGGTTCAAGCCTCCCACAGCCCTCCCCCAAGCAGCTCTAGGAGCTACTCCTGAGCACTGCAGGGTGTGGCTCCCCAAAACAAAACAATAAAAGAGCAGCGATGAACCCTCAGGTACATACCTACCATGTTCTGGGAGTGTGACTGACTCAGAGCAATTAAATCACCATCTAATATTTCTTTTTTGGGGACAGGGAGGCAAGAGGAAGGCTATCACACTTTCGTGCTGACTCTGTTGATGTCACCTCCCGGAGAGTCTCAGAGCTGGAGCTGAGGCAGAGGGACAGAGCAAGGGGGTGGCAGGACACAGCAAACTCTGGTCTCTGGGGTGAGGAAAGTCAACTCCAGAGAGACTCTGCCTGGGCAAGAAACCACATGGTGGAAGAGGAAGAAGGAAGGAAGGAAGTTAGGAAGGAAGGAAGGAGGGAAAGAAGGAGGAAGAAAGGAAGGAGGAAGGAAGGAAGGAAGGAAGGAAGGAAGTAAGTTAGGAAGGAAGGAAGGAAGGAAGGAAGGAAGGAAGGAAGGAAGGAAGGAAGGAAGGAAGGAAGGAAGGAAGGAAGGAAGGAAGGAAGGAAGGAAGGAAGGAAGGAAGGAAAAAATGCACATCACTCTGGAATCCACCCGCCAAACATGCCCAGACCTGAAAGATGCTGCCTTGCAATGCCAAAGGGACTGTGCGATGGGAAGGAGAAAAGGGTCTTGAGATAAGAGGATCTGGAATCTGTAAAGATAGTCCAGGAGGAAGTCCAAGCGCAAGGGAGGGCACTTGCCTTGCATGGATTCAATACCAGCCCCCACATGATGTCAAGCACCTCCAAGAATCGGCTCTGAGAACAAACTAAGAACTAAACCTTGAACACTAAGGAAAAGCATATGGTTTATGCTTTGGGGAGAAGGATTACAGAACACTATCAGACCTGGCCTCCATCCTGCCTCATAAAAGATCACAGTGGCTGGGGCTAGATCCCAGAGCTAGGGACACACGTAAACCTTTCCTGAGCACAGGCCTTGATCCCCCACCCATAATAAAAATATAATACAGTTATACACTTTGGGGCGAATTTCTGACTGGTTGGGATGGCTTCGTTTGGGGGCCACACCAGTGGTGCTCAGTGGTTGTTCCTGGCTCTGCACTTAGAAATCACTCCTGATAGGCTCGGGGACTATATAGGGTGCCAGGGATCAAATTCAGGTTGGCCATGTGCAAGGCAAAAGCTCTACCCACTGGGCTATTGCTCCAGCTCCTCAGCTTGTTTCTTGCTTCCTGTTTTTGTCTTGGACCACACCAGACAGCGTTCAGGGGCTACTTCCTGCTTTGTCCCCCTGTGCTTGGGGGCCATTTCCAGTGGGGCTTAGGGGACCCTGTGGTGTTGAGACCACATCAAGACCTCCTGCAAGCAGGGCACAAGCTTGTCTACCCAGCTCTCGGACCCATGACACTTCTCTTGGGGGCTAAAAGCCAAAAGAGAGATGCCCAAACAGTATGGAAGAGGGAGGCTGGGAAGGCAAGATCCGGGAGGTGCTTGCATTTCAGGCAAGGTTGTGAACAGCACGGGGAGGGCATGGGCACTTTTGTGCAGCCTTCCCCCACCTGTTTCGCACTGCCAGGAAAATGGGGTATTGATCCCCATCTCATCCCCACAATGCAGCATTCACTCCATCACCTGGTGGGGTGTGGGCATTCCAAATGCATCTCTCTTCCCTACCTCCCTGTAGCTGACTTCAGCCCTACTCAGCTGAGACCTGGAGCAGAGGAACCGAGTGAGCCAATCTGGAAATTTGGTCCCTGAACTGTGAGGTGACAGCTTTGTGTTGGCCTCGGTCCCTTATATATATTACAGCTTGTTGGGACAGAGATGAGAAGCGAAGTCACCACCCTGGACAGCGGGATGGGGTCTGTGTCTCCTCTAAACAAGATTTAGGCAAGAGGGACCCGGAGAGATAGCACAGCTGTGTTTGCCTTGCAAGCAGCCGATCCAGGACCAAAGGTGGTTGGTTCGAATCCCGGTGTCCCATATGGTCCCCCGTGCCTGCCAGGAGCTATTTCTGAGCAGACAGCCAGGAGTAACCCCTGAGCACTGCCGGGTGTGGCCCAAAGACTAAAAAAAAAAAAAAAAAAAAAAAGAGTTAAGCAGGAGCCCCAAAGAACAGGGGCTATTCCCAGTGAGAGCATAAAAGGGACTGGACAGGGTGAATCCTCCACCCTCTGTCCCTACAGAAAACGACTCCCCACTGCCCAGAAACTGGCACTGCTGGGACTGGTCTCACACTCAGCTTCAGCCCTGCCAGGAGAGCAGTTTCAGTCTCTATGCTGGTGCCCACAATCACAGGCCCACCAGCAAGATGGTCCTTTTTGATCAAAGATCAGGAATTTCTTTGAAGAAGACAGACAGATGGCTGTAGAAAATACTGCAGTAATCTATAAGGTGGTGGGGCTTCTGCAGGTTACTGCAACAAGCTGCAAATTGGCTGCTGTGAGGCTGCAGAGGCCCAAGGTTGCCAGGGCATTGTGCTGCAAGGCTCACAGGGGCCCATGGGGCCTGGCTGCCAGGTGGGGCCTTACGCCCATCCAGGGATGCCAACATGTAGCAACTGCCCAACTGGGACTGAGAGAGAGTGGGGAGAAAACAAGTATCTGTTTTTTTTCTTTTTGGTTTTTGGGCCACCCCCGGTGTCGCTTAGGGGTTACTCCTGGCTATGCGCTCAGAAATTCACTTCTGGCTTAGGGAACCATAAGGGATGCCGGGGATCAAACCTAGGTCTGTTCTGGGTCAGCCACATGCAAAGCAAGCACCCTACCATTGCGCTATTGCTCCGGCCCCAACAAGTATCTGTTTTATTCCTCCTGGAGTCTGAGATCTGCTGCTGCAGAAACCCCAGGGTTTCTAAGACAGAGGGAGAGACAAATGGAAAATCACCCACCAGGCCGGAGGAGGCTAGGGGAGGCTCGGGTTCAAGAAATAAAGAGAAATAGATACAAAGCAGGCAGCATCTCTCCGATGCTTTATCTTTGCACCCCCACTCCCAACCAGCAGTCAATGCTCTGGTCACTATCCTCAGGGCCCCAACAACTGTCCAAGTTTTTCCTTTTATCCCCAGCATGACAAGGGTGTGTGTCCAATGGGTGTGCCCACTGCCTTTACACTGGGGGGTACCCCAGAGGTGTGTCCAAGTCCAACTGCCATACATCAACAGATGGCCCTGTTCAGGCACAAGAAAAGTGCTCCCATATTACTTATTAGAGAAATCCAAATCCAGGCGACAATGAGATACCATCTTACACCAGTGAAAAGGGCACATAACAAAAAGACAACAAACTGATGAGGCCAGAGTGATAGCACAATGGGAAGGATGTTTGCCTTTTCATGTGGCCAATCTGATCCCTAAAATCCAATTTAAACCTCCAAGATGGCCAGGAGTAATTTCTGAGTGCAAGAGCCAGGAGGAACCCCTGAGTGCCACCAGGTGTGGCCCAAAACAAAAACAAAAACAAGGGGCCGGGCAGATAGCACAGCTGTAGGGCATTTGCCTTGCACACAGTCGACCCAGGACGAATGGTGGTTCAAGTTCCTGCATCCGATATGGTCCCTCATGCCTGCCAGGAGCAATTTCTGAATGCAGAGCCAGGAGAAACTCTGGCCCAAAACAAAAACAACGAAGTGGGAACAATCTGTGATGGCAGGGATGTGGCGCCAGTGGGATTGTTAAACTGATTCTCCCTATGGAAGGCAGCATGAAGGGGTCTCAGAAAAGTAAGAATTGAACTAACATGTGGCCCAGAAACTTCAGTTCAGGGCATCTCCCCAGGACACACTGGACCATTCATTCAGAGGGACATGTGCACCATGATTCATTCATTTATTACAAGACATGGAATCGATTTTGATGCCCATTGATGGTGAGAGAATATAGGAGATGTGGCCCATATACACAATGGAATACTACACAGCTGAGAGAAATGATGAAATTATGCCACGTGCCACAACTCGAATGGAACTGGAGGATCTCATTTGAGTAAAGAAGAAAGAGACACACGACGACTTGGATTATCTGTGGAATACAGAAAAACTGACAAGGGAGCGCAAGGTGTTAAACAGGGTTCAAGGTTTAGTTCTTTTTCTGTTCTCAGAGATGACTCTTGGAGGTGCTCGACATCATGTGGGGGTCTGGGATTGAATCCATGCAAGGCAAGTGCTCTCCCTTGCGCTTGGACTTACTCCTGGACTATCTTTCCGGTCCCCAGATCCTCCTCTTATGACAAGACCCTTCACTCCCTCCCACCCGAACAGTTCTTTTGGCACTGCAAGGCAGCATCTTTCAGGTCTGGGCATGTTCGGGGGATGGGCTTCAGAGTGATGTGAATTTTCTTTCCTTCCCTCCCTTCCTTCCTCCCTCCCTCCCTCCCTCCCTCCCTTCTTTCTTTTTTTTTTTTTTTTGGTTTTTGGGTCACACCCGGCACCGCTCAGGGGTTACTCCAGGCTCTGTGCTCAGAAATCGCTCCTGGCAGGCTCGGGGGACCATATGGGATGCCGGGATTCCAACCAATGACCTTCTGCATGAAAGGCAAACTCCTTACCCTCCATGCTATCTCTCCGGCCCCTCTTTCTTTCTTTCTTTCTTTCTTTCTTTCTTTCTTTCTTTCTTTCTTTCTTTCTTTCTTTCTTTCTTTCTTTCTTTCTTTCTTTCTTTTCTTTCTTTCTTCTTTCTTTCTTTCTTTTTCTTTCTTTCTTTTCTTCTTTCTTTCTTTCTTTCTTTCTTTCTTTTCTTCTTTCTTTCTTTCTTTCTTTCTTTCTTTCTTTCTTTCTTTCTTTCTTTCTTTCTTTCTTTCTTTCTCCTTCCTTCCTTCCTTCCTTCCTTCCTTCCTTCCTTCCTTCCTTCCTTCCTTTCTTTCTTTCTTTCTCTCTCTTTCTTTCTCTCTCTTTCTTTCTTTCTTTCTTTCTTTTTTTTTGTGGTTTTTGGGTCACACCCGGCAGTGCTCAGGGGTTTTTCCTGGCTCCGTGCTCAGAAATTGCTCCTGGCAGGCACGGGGGACCATATGGGATGCCGGGATTCGAACCGATGACCTCCTGCATGAAAGGTAAACGCCTTACCTCCATGCTATCTCTCCGGCCCCTCTCTCTCTCTTTCTTTCTTTCTCTTCTTTCTTCTTTCTTTCTTTCTTTCTTTCTTTCTTTCTTTCTTTCTTTCTTTTCTTTCTCTCTTTCTCCCTTTCCTTTCTTCCTTTCTCCCATTTCTTTCTTCCTTTCTCCCATTCCTTTCATTCCTTCCTTCCTTCCCTTTCTTCCTTCTTTCCTCTTCCACCTGCTTGTCTCCAGGAAAGCAACCAGCCATGTGTGTCTTGGCGTCCAGGACCTCTTTTTTAGCTCCCATGTGCCAGGGACACTGCTGCTTCCTCCTCCATGGCCAGACCCAAGTGGTCCATGCGAGGCGTGCATGCATCTGCCTGTGCAGCAGAAACCTGGGTCTTACTTCTTCTAGGCTACTTGCACAGCCCAGATGAGAGTAGTATGTGGGAAATAAGATGGAAAGAAAAGGAGAAAGACACCCCCATGTGTGCCCCTGCTCCCAGAGAAGCTCTCAGCCTCGGGATCAGGGAACACCCAGCGGAGTCATTTTTCTTGTTTTTATTATTGGGTCACACCCGGAGCTTCTTAGGAATTATTCCTGGCAGGCTCAGGGGACTCTATAAGATGCTGGGGACCAAATCCAGGTCAGCTGCTGTGCTATATAGCTCCAGCTCCCTAGTTGAATCCTACAGCTTGGCAAGTTACTCTCCAGAACTTCTAGATAAGCCCCAAACAGAGAAGGACTCAAGAACCAAAGCTGTTTGCAAAGACAGAACCCACATGTTTAGCACAGTGGGAAGGGCATTTGCCTTGCACGTGGCAGAACCAGGTTTGATCCTCGGCATCCCATATGGTCCCTTGAGCCTACCAGGAGTAATTTTTCCCCCCACCCACCCCCGATCAGGAGTAATTACTGAGTGTGGATACCAGAGTAACCCCTGAGCACTGATGGGTGTGGCCCAAACACGAAGGAAGGAAGGGGAGAAAGGAAGGAAGGAATGGGAGAAAGGAAGGAAGGAAGGAAGGAAGGAAGGAAGGAAGGAAGGAAGGAAGGAAGGAAGGAAGGAAGGAAGGAAGGAAGGAAGGGGAGGAAGGACGGAAGGAAGGAAGGAAGGAAGGAAGGAAGGAAGGAAGGAAGGAAGGAAGGAAGGAAGGAAGGAAGGAAGGAAGGAAGGAAGGAAGCCAGGAAGGAAGGAAAGAAGGAAGGAAAGAAAACCTCCATGTCTGGGTCTTGGTGACCAACCTGGGTTGCTCTGAAAGACAGGGATGGGAACAAAGGGAAGAGGGGTGCAGATGGGAGTAGAAAGGAGTACAGATGGAGGACTGGGGAAAGTCACAGGTGTGCTGGGAGCTGGATCCCCAGGACCTGAAGGCCACCGGGACTCACTGAATTAATCACCTTGTCCACAGCCACACCACATTGGGAGATAAGGACCCCCAAGTTTAACTACGGGGGAGGGGCAGAAGCCCCAGGACCCTTTTCCCTGCCAGGACCCCTAGCAGCTGCATCCCAGCCCCACCACCCCTGCCACACACACACATATCCACATACTCGTATACAATCTTGCATGCACACACACACACACACACACACACACACACGTGCCTTGAGCCTTGCTGAAGTTGGGCCGCCCCCCCCCCCCCCCGTGGGGAGAGAAGGGGGTCGGATTGAATTGGCAGGAGGACTCTGGCAGTTGGTGGCGGGAGCCAGGGGACCCGGGGATCAGGTTTTCGCTGGAGGGGACATGAGCTTTATTTCCCTCTTGGTTGCTGACAAGGAAGCAGCTGCACTTCCCTGATTATTTTCACCTCCAGTCACAGCGGCTGCTGCGGTGCCTCCCAGGCCTGCCTGCCCGCCCGGAGGTGCCAGCAGGTGCCAGCGTGGCTCAGCTACGGGCCTCGAGCTCCACCTACTGCCTCCCAGGAACCAAGAACCAGGCCCTGTTTCCCGCTGAACCTCTGCCACCCCTCCAGGGTCGTGGCCTGGAGCAGACAGGGCCAGAGCAGTCGTGAAGACTTGCTGAGATCGAGAGAGGCTGAGAAATCCACGCCTCACAAGGGCCTGGACTCGATCCCAGCATTGCAGTGAAGGGGGCAGAGAGATGGTGCAAAGCAACGAAGGCGCCTTTCTAGAGTGCTGTGATCATGTCCAGTTCAAATCTCGGCCTCGTATATTGTACCCTGAACACAGAGCCAGGAATGGCCTTTGAGCACCATTGGGGGAGTCTCCCCCTACCCCGTAACCGACTCTTTCCTCTTATTTCTTTGTTTTGTTTTGTTTTGTTTTGGGGTCATACCCAGCAGCGCTCAGGAATTACTCCTGGCTCTATGCTCAGAAATCTCTCCTGGCAGGTTCGGGGGACCATATGGGATGCCGGGATTGAAACCACCGTCCTTCTGCATGCAAGGCAAATGCCTTACCTCCATGCTATTTCTCCTGCCCACATCTCCTCTTATTTCTTCATTTTCATTTTATTCAGCTTTTGAGTTTGATGAGATGATATCTGAATGTCACTGAGTTGTCCTATTCTGTTCTAGCCTGTCCTTAAAATGCACCCCCAGCCCCACCCCTGCCAGGGAGGGCAGTGGAACTTAACTTCATTTCACAGCTCAAGGAACTGAGATTCATCATCTGAGTTCCAGTCTGTCCAGCTCCAAATCTTGTACACCATGTTGCTCTGAGCAGTGTTCTCAGCTACAACAATTGTGACTTAAATTAAGTGGGCAAGGGGGCCAGAGCAGTGGCAGAGCAGTAGGGCGTTTGCCTTGCACACGCTGACCTAGGACGGACTGCAGTTTGATCCCTTGGCGTCCCATGTGGTCCCTCAAGCCAGGAACAATTTCTGAGCACATAGTCAGGAACAACCCTGAGTGTCACCAGGTGAAGCCAAGGAAGGAAGGAAGGAAGGAAGGAAGGAAGGAAGGAAGGAAGGAAGGAAGGAAGGAAGGAAGGAAGGAAGGAAGGAAGGAAGGAAGGAAGGAAGGGAGGGAGGAAGGAAGGAAGGAAGGGAGGGAGGGAGGGAGGGAGGGAGGGAGGGAGGGAGGGAGGGAGAGAGAGAGAAAGGAAGGAAGGAAGGAAGGAAGGAAGGAAGGAAGGAAGGAAGGAAGGAAGGAAGGGAGGGAGGGAGGGAGGGAGGGAGGGAGGGAGGGAGGGAGAGAGAGAGAGAGAGAAAGAAAGAAAGGAAGGAAGGAAGGAAGGAAGGAAGGAAGGAAGGAAGGAAGGAAGGGAGGGAGGGAGGGAGGGAGGGAGGGAGGGAGGGAGGGAGGGAGGGAGGGAGGGAGGAGAGAGAGAGAGAGAGAGAGAGAGAGAAAGAAAGAAAGAAAGAAAGAAAGAAAGAAAGAAAGAAAAGAAAGAAAGAAAGAAAGAAAGAAAAGAAAGAAAGAAAGAAAGAAAGAAGAAAGAAGAAAGAAAGAAAGAAAGAAAGAAAGAAAGAAAGAAAGAAAGAAAGAAAGAAAGAAAGAAAGAAAGAAAGAAAGAAAGAAAGAAAGAAAGAAAGAAAGAAGAGAGAGAAAGAAAGAAAGAAAGAAAGAAGAAAGAAAGAAAGAAAGAAAGAAGAAGAAAGAAGAAAGAAGAAAGAAAGAAAGAAAGAAAGAAAGAAAGAAAGAAAGAAAGAAAGAAAGAAAGAAAGAAAGAAAGAAAGAAAGAAAGAAAGAAAGAAAGAAAGAAAGAAAGAAAGAAAGAAAGAAAGAAAGAAAGAGAAATTCTAGGGCCCAAGAGATGGCACAGTGGTAGGGCATTTGCCTTGCACAGAGCCGATCTAGGACGGATGGTGGTTCAAATCCCAGCATCCCATATGGTCCCCCATGCCACCAGGTGTGACCCAAAAACCAAAAAAAAAAAAAAAAATTTAAATGGAAGTTATTTTCTCTGTAGGAAACAAACAATAAAAGGGACCAAAGTCTCTTTGCCTCCAGGAGGCAAAAATATTGATGCCACGGACTGGGGTCTTTCAGTCTTGCTATTCTATCATCCTTGAGGGATGCCTCATGGTTGCAAGAAGGCTGCAAAGCACCAGTACCCATCCTACCTTCAGACTCAAGGAAAGTGGGAGCTCCTGAATTCTTCCAAAAAACTCTGGTTTACATCTTCTTGATAACGTGTCTACCCATAGCTGCAAGGTAGACTAAAAAAGATTGTTTTGAGGACCAAAGAGGTCACAAATGCTTTGCACATTACTAAAGATGTCTGCCACATCTCATGGATTTGCACTAGATCACATGTGATCTTTGATTTCTGCTTTCTCTCCTAGTGCTATCTTCCACTGCACTACACTGTTTTATAATTCTTTTGTTTGTTTGTTTGTTTGTTTTGTTTTGTTTTTGGGTTATACCTCTCTGGGCTCAGGGTTACTCCTGCCTCTGCACTCAGAAATAGCTCCTGGCAGGCTCAGGGGACCATGTAAGATGCCAGAGAACTAACCACCATCTGTCCTAGGTTGGCTGTTTGCAAGGCAAACACCCTACCGCTGTGCTATCTCTCTGGCCCCTGTTTTATAATTCTTATTTTAAAGTATTTCTTCAGGCAGTTAAGTCATAGAATGTATTTATCAGCATGAATGACTTCCGGTGTTTTTGGATACAATTTCATGATAATCATCTTCATGCACAGAATGTTTTCTTTGGAGACAATGTTTCCCAAGGATCATTTCTGCAAAGTAGAATTCTTTGAATAAAATATTGTTGTTTCTGAAATGTTCTGGCCCCACCCAGCAAAGCTCAGGGGTTACTTACTCCTGGCTTTGCACTTAGGAATCACTCTTAGCAGTGCTTGGGGGACCGACCATCTGGGATGCTGGGAATCAAAGCCAAGTCAGTCACATGTAAGGCAAGCCATTGGTCCCAGAAAGATTTCTTAAAACATATTTGGGTTTGCTATATTTCCAAGACAACTAAGTAAACTCTGCATTGTGTGAGAATACCTGAACATCCTGATTTCACCACAACGGTGCCAGCACAAAGACTCACCACTATTCTTTTCATTTGCTTTTTAAATTTTTGTTTGTGGGGGCTGGAGAGATAGCACAGCAGTAGGGCATTTGCCTTGCATGCAGCTGACACAGGACGGACGGTGGTTCAAATCCTGGCATCCCCTATGGGTTCCCGTGCCTGCCAAGAGCGATTTCTGAGTGCAGAGCTAAGCATAACCCCTGAGCGACACTGGGTGTAACCCAAAAACAAAACACACACACAAAAAAACTAAAACAGAAACAATAAAATTTTGTTTGTTTGTTTTGGGGCTACACCTTGCAGTGATCAAGGCTTATTCCTGGCCCTACATTCACTCCTAATGGACTTGGGGGACCATATAGGATGCCAGGCATCACGCTGGATCTGCCATGTGCAAGGCAGGCACCTTGCCCTCTGTATTATCTTTCTGGTCCTGAATTGTCATTTTAAAAAAGATCCATCCCTAAAAATTTCATCCATTAAATACCTTAAAGTTACTAGTATTTGCATGTCTTTGACAAAAATAGTGATGGAAGGACTGGAGAGAGACCATAGGAAGTAAAGCTCTTATTTGGGGGGGTGGGGGTTGGGCCACACCTGGCGGTGTTCAGGGGTTACTCCTGGCTATCTGCTCAGAAATAGCTCCTGGCAGGCACGAGGGGACCATATGGGACACCGGGATTCAAACCAACCACCGTTGGTCCTGGATTGGCTGCTTGCAAGGCAAACGCCACTGTGCTATCTCTCCGGGCCCACCCCCTCTATTTTTTAAATTTTACATTTCCTCTTTTGTTTGTTTGTTTTGGGGCCACTCAGGCTCAGGGATTACTCCTGCCTATGCACTCAGAAATCACTCCTGGCTTGGGGGAACATATGGGACACCGGGGGATAGAACCATAGTCCATCTTAGGCTAGTGTGGGCAAGGCAGACAGACGCCTTACCACTTGCACCACCACTCTGGCCAGGGATTTGTTTCTTTTTTACTTTCTCCTGTCACCTTCTGGGACTAAAGACCTGTTTCTGTAGAAGCAGCTACAGACATCACTGTCCAAGCTGGGCTTTCAGCAGCTCATCTTCTTCACTACCAGTTCCTGGGGGAAAGGTGGGCGAGGATAAGCAAAAAGTTCAAAATGAGGGAACAGGGCAGCAGAGAGGCTGGTTTCTGAATCCAGTGTTTTCTCCTGCACAGCATTGTTTTCTTTTCTTTTCTTTTTTTCCTTTTCTTTCCTTTTCTTTTCTTTTCTTTTCTTCCTTCCTTCCTTCCTTCCTTTCTTTCTTTCTTCTTTCTTCCTTCCTTCCTTCCTTCCTTCCTTCTTTCTTTCTTTCTTTCTTTCTTTCTTTCTCTTTCTTTCTTTCTTTCTCTCTCTTTCTTTCTTTTTCTCTCTCTTTCTTTCTTTCTCTTTCTTTCTTCTTTCTTTCTTTCTTTCTTTCTTTCTCTCTTTCATTCTTCTTTCTTTCTCTCCCTCCCTCCCTCCCTTCTTTCTTTCTCTCTTTCTCTCTCCCTCCCTTCTTTCTTTCTTTCTCTCTCTTTCTTTCTCTCTCTCTTTCTTTCTTTCTTTCCTTCCTTCCTTCCTTCCTTCCTTCTTTCTTTCTTTCTTTCTTTCTTTCTTTCTTTCTTTCTTTCTTTCTTTCTTCTTTCTTTTTTTTTTGTGGTTTTTGGGTTACACCCGGCAGTGCTCAGGGGTTATTCCTGGCTCCATGCTCAGAAATTGCTCCTGGCAGGCACGGGGTACCACATGGGACACTGGGATTCAAACCGATGACCTCCTGCATGAAAGGCAAAAGCCTTGCCTCCATGCTATCTCTCCGGCCCCAGCATTGCTCTTTTTCTTTACATGCTATAAAACTCACTGATTTAAGGACACTGATCAGGGGGCTGGAGAGATAGTGCAGCAGGTATGGTGCTAGCCTTGCATGTGAACCAACGTCAATTCCTAGGCTCACAGATGGTCCCGGGACCCTGCCAGGTGTGATGCCAGAGCACAGCACCAAGAGTAAGCCCTGAAGCCTGAGAGATAGCATGGAGGTAGGGTGTTTGCCTTGCATGCAGAAGGACGATGGTTCGAACCCTGGCATCCCATATGGTCCCCTGAGCTTGCCAGGAGCGATTTCTGAGCATAGAGCCAGAAGTAACCCCTGAGAGCCGCTGGGTGTGACCCAAAAACAAAACAAAACAAAAAAAAGATGATGGCATAGGAAGCTTGAGGGGCACAAGGATAGTGCAGGGCACCTGTTGCCACCTGGCAGCATCCTTGTGCTGGCACCTTGACTGAGGTCCTCACCCACCTCACCCATTTCTACATGTGGTCACTGACTTCAGTGCTGTCAGCCAGGGACAGACTCCCTGGGAAAAGTTGTTTTGGTATCGTGTTGTCTGGAGCTTCCAGCCCAGTTCTTCCTCCCCTTGTTGTACATCTTTGGCAAGTTCCTGTCCCTTTCTGAACCTTGGTGTTCTCAACAGTAACCTATATGATGGGGCTTTGAGGGGGATCTTAGGGTCCTTGGCCTGGACAGCCTCAAGATAGATGAGTAAGAGCTTCCTGCCTCAGTCTCCCTTTTAGTTCTCTACTGGACCCCACTAGGGACCCATAGCTCCAGAATCCCCACAACCTCCTTTGCACATTCCAGGAGTCTGATGAGGGGGTTAGGTGGGAATGGGTGGCAGGTTGGGATTCATGACAACAGTAGGCTGGAGGCATACTGCCCTGGGTACCTTCCTTGGCTGAAGGGCACTAGGAGCTGGTGAATGTCAAGCCCAGAAGGGCAGGGCAGTTGGCACTAGCACAGCTAAGGAGACCCAGGACAAGAAGGGGCACCTTTCCACAGGGTGTACATCTCAGAGCACCCCCGGGCAACTCCCCTTACCCCTTATGATAGCACCCACACACTCGGGAGACATCCTGAGTATGGGGATCCTGAGTATGGGGGTCCCAGCAGAGGGAAGCAGTGCTCCTAAAAAGGACTAGCCCTGTGAGGCAGGAAAGTAAGAAGCCGCCTTCCAGGAGGACCAGCCAATGGTAGAAAACTTGCCACAGAGAGGGGAGTGCAGTTAAGGCAAAGAAGGGATCACTATGGCAATTATGGCTGGAAAGAAAATTAAGAGAAAGAAAGAAAGAAAGAAAGAAAGAAAGAAAGAAAGAAAGAAAGAAAGAAAGAAAGAAAGAAAGAAAGAAAGAAAGAAAGAAAGAAAGAAAGAAAGAAAGAAAGAAAGAGAGAGAGAGAGAGAGAGAGAGAAAGAAAGAAAGAAAGAAAGAAAGAAAGAAAGAAAGAAAGAAAGAAAGAAAGAAAAGAAAGAAAGAAAGAAGAGAAAGAGAGAGAGAGAGAGAGAAAGAGAGAAAGAAAGAAAGAAAGAAAGAAAGAAAGAAAGAAAGAAAGAAAGAAAGAAAGAAAGAAAGAAAGAAGGAAGGAAGGAAGGAAGGAAGGAAGGAAGGAAGGAAGGAAGGAAGGAAGAAAGAAAGAAAGAAAGAAAGAAAGAAAGAAAGAAAGAAAGAAAGAAAGAAAGAAAGAAAGAAAGAAAGAGAGAAAGAAAGAGAGAAAGAAAGAAAGAAAGAGAAAGAAAGAAAGAAAGAAAGAAAGAAAGAAAGAAAGAAAGAAAGAAAGAAAGAAAGAAAGAAAGAAAGAAAGAAAGAAAGAAAGAAAGAAAGAGAAGAAAGAAGTAGAAATAAAAATGTTAATAAAATGATGGTTAGAAGTGGTCACTCTGGATACTGGGTACTGAAAGAAGGTAAATTGCTATGCAGAATACCCTTTTAGCAATAATATTGCAAACCTCAGTAGTGTCAAGGGACAGACAGACAGACAGAAGAAAAATGTCTGCCCAAGAGGGGAGGGAGGAGGAAACTGGGGACATTGGCGGAGGGAAATGTACACTGGTGAGGGGTGTTGGACATTGTATGATTTAAACTCAATCATGTGCAACTTTGCAACTATCTCAAAACATTTACTAAAAGTTAAAAAAAAAAAGAGCACAGACCTACACGGTCCCTTGAATCTGCCAAGAACTATTTCTTTTTTTTTTTTTGGTTTTTGGTTTTTGGTTTTTGGGTCACACCGGGCAATGCTCAAGGGTTACTCCTGGCCCTACGCTCAGAAATCGTCCCTGGCATGCACGGAGACCATATGGGATGCTGGGATTTGAACCACCATCCTGCATGCAAGGCAAATGCCCTACCTCCATGTTATCTCTTCGGCCCCTCCCAAGAGCTATAACTGAGCACAGAGCCAGGGGTAACCCCTGAGCACCACTGAGTGTGGCCCAAAGAAACAACAACAACAAAGTGAATAAAGAAAAGAAGCCCCACTTCTGCTCTGCACCCCCTTGTGGTCTTACACATCTTCCAGCTACAACCCAAGCCCCAGTGCTGCCCTCCAAGGCCTCAGTTTCCCCAGCTGGACAGCTGATGAGATTGGGAAGGCCATTGACTGCATCCCTAAACCTGCTCAAGAATAGGACTAGACTGAGGATACCGAGCCTGGCCTTGGGGTACCACTTGCTCCCTGTCAGAGTCTCAGAGCCCGGGACCCCCACTTCACCAGAACCAAAGCAAAAACAGGAGGGAGGGGGGTCCAAACTGGGACTCCTCCAAACCAGGCCAAGAAGCTGGACAGATGCTCCCACAGCAGAAAAACTCAGAGTTGGGGGCCTGAGAGATAGCACAGTGGGTAGAGCTTTTGTTTTGCACAGACCCGGGACTCAAAGACTAGAAGAAGGCTGAGGCAGGGAAAGCTCGGGAAGTGCAGGGCTGGGAGACCGCCCCTGGCAAGTCCTGGAGGGCTCCCGGCAGGGGTACAAAGCCCTTCTGGCAAGCAAGGCTCAGCTCCCTTCTGCACTGTGGACTGGCGGCACCCTCTGCAGGCCGGTAACGGGAGCGCGTCCACCTTGATACCATTGTCCCCGCCGGCTTCTGGCAGCATCTTCGGGGGACCCGGAGTCCAGGGACTCGGGGGCCCTCCAGTGACAGCGCCTTTGTCTCCGGCTGGGGCTGCTATAGCAACCGAGCCACCGACCCGGCCCCTAATGCAGTCCCAAGTCAGGACCCGCAGCCCAAGTCTCCCTGAGCAAGTGGTACCCACCTTGTGTGTGGGGTTCTTGGAGAAACTGAGGCATAGGATGGGTGGAGGGGATGCAGGGAGACAGCGAGCTGCAAAGAGCTGGCCAGAGCTCTCAGCTTTCCCTGTCTGATTCTGCTAGGCCAGCCCCAAGGGCTTCCAGTTAGCTCTGGGACGCCTCCCTAATTCCAGCAGCTAGGGGGGACCCCACCTTGTTCTGTGCACCGTCCTGCTCCCCCCCCCCCAGAGAAGGCCTGCAAATAAACTGCATCATCACTGACTGGTCTCTCTCTAGGACAGGGACTGGCTTCCCAGGAGGAGGGACAGGGGAAGGAGTCCCCAGGAACTGAGGATTAAGGATCAATAAAATAAAGATGATTTAAAATATTTTTTTTTTTGTGGTTTTTGGGTCACACCCGGCAGTGCTCAGGGGTTATTCCTGGCTCCAGGCTCAGAAATTGCTCCTGGCAGGCACGGGAGGACCATATGGGACGCCGGGATTCGAACTGATGACCTCCTGCATGAGAGGCAAACACCTTACCTCCATGCTATCTCTCCGGCCCCTAAAATATATTTTTTAAAAAAGAATTTCAAATTCAAAAAAGTTATTGCAAATTCAAAATATACTGTAAGTAAAAATATATTGTCAAAAAAGGATTCACACACACACACACACACACACACACACACACACACACACACACACCCCGTTTCATGGATGATGGATGTAGGATGGATCCTGCCCACACAAGGACAGAGGCTGGGAAAGTCTCTGGGGCTGCTGGCTGGAGTCGGTGAGGTTGGCCAAAGGGGCTTCAGGTCTGAGAGTCCTGGTACAGTGGGACCCCCTGACACTGCCCCCACCCCGCTCCACACACCCCCTAACAGCACCTCTAACCCTAGAGCATGGGCTGGAGCAGAGAAGGGTGAGGTCAGTACCCAACCTAGCCACGGGGCGGCACCCTGGAGGAGCAAAGTCGGGTGGAGGGGGGGAGCTGGATCACCACTTGTAAACCCCCCACTCCCCGCTGCTTCCCTTGCATGGGGTGAGGGGTTCCAAGGGGGCAGCCCTGAGTGAGAAGGGCTGGAGCCCCCTGAAGCATTTACACCCAACTTCCCTTGCAGTCTCAGTCAACCCCCTCTGCCCACCACCTCCAGGGCTGAGTGGGGAGCAAATCTATAGAGGTGGAGGTTGGACCCCCAGACTCTCCCAAGGGTTCGTGATTCCTCTTGGGAAGGGGCGCTGGGGAAGGGTCTCTTGAAGCCCATTCTATAAAATGTAGGACCCAGATTCGCAATCCTGAGTAGATCGCACACTTGCTAAGAGTCCTCCAAAGGAAAGGCTGTATACTGGGGTGGGTGGGGGAAAGGGGGAAGGTGGGTGGCTGCAGAATTTTTGCACAGCTCTTCAGAGACACAGCAGCGCCTCAGGGTTGGTCGGGGGGACCACAGCTGTGGTAGAGTTAAAGGACTGCAGCCTGGAAGAAGTGGTGCTGAACTGGCTGCATCAGAGGGGCACTTGGGTGCAGCCCCTTGATGCTTCTTACCGCCAGGGGGCTTCTGCCTCCCTCACCCAATTAACCCTCAATTGTTGGATGTAAGGGCAGGGTGGGGTCTAAGGATCTTTCTTAGTCTCTCCTACCCCCCTCACCTCCATTTCCTGCCTCCTTGCATATGTTCTCTCTCTCTCTCTTTTTTTTTTTTTTTTTTTTTGGTTTTGGGCCACACCCGGCGGTGCTCAGGGGTTACTTCTGGCTGTCTGCTCAGAAATAGCTCCTGGCAGGCAAGGGGGACCATATGGGACACTGGGATTCAAACCAACCACCTTAGGTCCTGGATCGGCTGCTTGCAAGGCAAACGCCGCTGTGCTATCTCTCCAGGCCCCGCATATGCTCTTTAATCTCAAAATAATTCAGGTCCTCAAACACGGTTAGCTGACACCCTTCGATCCTTTTATGAATTCTGCTTCTTCTGTCCCATTCCTTGTCTATTGGCAAATCCCTGGATTACCTTCATACCCCAGTTTGGACACTTCTGCTATGAAGCCTTCCTCCCACATTAATTCTGTCCCAAACAGAATTTGCTCCTGCTTTACTGTTGAAGGTGCCAGAAGGGGAAAGGACCCCTTTTTCTTTGCATAAAAGTCATTTCAAGGGGGCCGGAGAGATAGCATGGAGGCAGAGCGCTTGCATTGCATTCAGAAGAATGGTGGTTCAATGTTTTAGTTTTGGTTTTGGTTTTAGTTTTTGGGTCACACCTGGCAGCACTCAGGGATTACTCCTGGCTCTACACTCAGAAATTGCTCCTGGCAGGCTCAGGGGACCATATGGAATGCCCGGATTTGAACCACTGTCCTTCTGTCTGCAAGGCAAATAAATGCCTTACCTCCAGGCTATCTGTCCAGCCCCAGGATAGTGGTTCGAATCCCGGCCTCCCATATGGTCTCCCGAGCTTGCCAGTAGCCATTTTTTAAGCATAGAGTCAGAAGTAACCCCTGGGTGCCGCCGAGTGTGACCCAAAAACAAAACAAAAAAGTCACTCCGAAACGAGGGGTGGAGTGGTAGCATAGCAAGTAAGGAAGCTAAACTTGCACATGGCCAACTGGATTCAGTCCCCCCAAGCACCACCAGGGGTGAATTCCTGAGCATTGTCACCTTTGGCCCAAAATCAAAACATGAAAAAGTTATTCCCAAGCTAGGCACCTGGGCCACCTCTCTGGAGGGACCATCGTTTTCTGTTTGCAGAGGCCCTGGGGGGAATGGAGGCTTTACTATTGGCTTTACCCCTTCTCAGGTCACAGTACTCCTTACCTCAGTTTTCACATCTGTAATCTGGGACTACAAAAAGACTAGGAGAGGCAGCAGGAGACAGAAAGGTTCCCTAGAATCTCCACTGTCCTGCTCACTGGGGAAGAGGAAGATGCCCACAAGGGCATCCTAGAAATGGTGAAATACATGAAGGATGCTTATGGAGATGCTCACTAAATGTCTGTGCTGCATGGCTAGGGCAGAACTGAGAAACCAGAAACAACAGCAACACCCAGGCCTCTAGGTGGGCCCCTGCCCAAACAATGCCTGTACTCTATGCCCAGACCCCAGTCTGCCTCTCCATAATTTTGAATCAAAGGTTATGTGCGTGCCCCCTTCAGATCTGTCAGAACATGACCCCCACCCTTACACACTCCTAAGCCCTCCCAGGGGGCTCCCCTCAACTTCGGAATAGAAACACGCAAAAGCGGGTGGAAACTAATTGCAAAATTTATTCCAGGTCTGCGGGGGAGGGCTGGGGAGATTAAGGGCACTTCTCGTTGGGGACTGTGAGTCTCTGGTCTCAGCAGGGACACTCGTCAGTGGAGGGTAGGGATCAGGGACAGGGGGTGGGAGGCAGGGGGCAGCAGTGCCCCATCACCTCCAAGTGGACAGGCTCAGCGCAAGTTGCAACATGAAAGCAAGACAGACAGTGGCCCGGCATGGGGACAGAGGGCGGTGTGGACTCTCCCTGGCACCTGATATGGGACGTCTTTGAGGACTGGCCAGGAAGCCTGGAAATGGGGGCCCAACTCCCAGGAGCTGCAGCAAGGAGCCCAGCGGACAGGGCCAACGTTGGTGAGGGACTGGTCAGAATGTCCCTGACCTGAGACCCCTCTCCCCTCCAGATTCCCCTTTTCCCCCTGCAGAGACACTGAGTCCCCACAGGGCATCCAGCTAGCGGGGTGGGGGCCAAGAAACCTGTCTCTGGACCAAAGTGGGGCACCTGAGGGACATGGATATGAGGGCATCTGGGTTGGGACTTCGGGTCCACATGCCATAGCCCAGTCTCTGTTCTCACATCTCATCTGTCCTCTGCCCGCCATGTACCCACCTTTCAGGGGATGCAGAGGTGATTCAAAACAAAACAGAAGCAAACCTTTGAGTGACAGCCTTGAGGATAAACACCAGGACCCGAGGGCAGGCGGTGGGCAGCTACCTTCTCCAGACACGGGGAGAGCTTCAAGCTCCCCACTACAGAAGCAGGGTGGGGTGGGAGGCCAAGAAGAGGGCCTCCTGTCCTAACCATCTCTGAGGTTCCTTGGAACCCCAATGTCCCCTACCTGAATCTGTACAAGTAAACACCCGCATTGTCCCCAATTGGGCTTCCTTCCTGGTCTCTGCCGGGGTTCCGGAAACCCTCCCTCATCTCTCCCCCTGTTGTTGCTACCTGTTGGGCTTTGAAGAGAGGGGAAAGGGATGACCTCAAAATTCCTCCCTGGATGTGCACTCCAGACTTGGGGACTGAGAGCTGCGAGCAGGGGGGAAGTAGGGTTCTTGGCTGCCTCCTTGGGGCATTCTGAATGGCTGGTGGGAGCCATCTACCTCTTGCCAGGCCCTGCCCACCCTCCCCACCTTCCCAAAGGGCTTCAGAGAGCACAGGGGTCCAGCGTTGGGGTCCAGAGTCTTCGTAATAAAATAAACCATCTGGAAGGCCAGGGTGGCTGCACCCCCTGGACAGGCCCCACCCCAGAAGGCCCCCCCAGCCCTGGCCAGCCGACCCCCCTGGCCCAGGCTCAAGTCTGCTTGGCTTGCAGCATCTCGATGAGGAGGTTGTTCCGGGGCATCTCGTTGCCCAGGTGCTTGTGGTACAGGTACTCCTTGGCCTGCATGCTCAGCGCCCGCACCTCCACAAGACACAGCAGCAGCTGCTGGAACTTGTCTCCGCAGTGCGGGTAGTGGCACAGCGTGTAGTCGAGCAGAGCCGCGTTGGCCTTTTCCTGGGCATCCTTCACCAGCCCGTGGTTGTTGAGGAACTTCACATCTGCCAAGGAGAGCGTTCACAGGCCCGGCACCCCCACCCCCATGCTCCCACGCGCCCCACCCCACCATGCGTGCTCATGTCCCTGACCTCACTGTATGTAGGGCTCTCCACGGGCCCTGGCAGCCATGTCACAGCCCTGGACCTGCCTACCTGCGTCACCCAGTCGCTTCCCTCCATTAGGTCCACTGTCATCCCAGGCTGGTCCCATCCCCCTCTTCCCCGGCTGCACCTCAGTATCGCTCTGTTTGTTTTGGTTTGGTTTGGTTTTTGGGCCACACTCAGTGATGCTCAAGGGTTACTCCTGGCTATGTGCTCAGAAATTGCTCCTGGCTTGGGGGACTATATATATGGGACACTAGGAGATCAAACCATAATCCGTTCTAGGTTAGCCATATGCAAGGCAAACACCCTCCAGCTTGCACCACCACTCTGGCCCCCAGTTTTCCTTCTGAACCACCCTCTTCAACAAAGCATAGGGGCAGGACAGTGTGCTGTGCCCTAAGAGGGGGATCTGTAGCAAGCCACCTTTTATACGCTGAGGGATCACTCCTGGGGGGATCTCTGGGGAGGACCATATGGGATGCCAGGGATCAAACTTGAGTCATCTGCATGCAAAGCCAAGTGTCCTCACCATCCTATCTCTCCAGCCCTTGTCACCTTCCTAATGTTCAGCCACCGTGGCAATGACCAAACCACCAGGACAGTCACACTCCCAGCTCTGTCCCAACTTCCCCCACCCTCCCATCAGCTCCATAACTGGCTCCTCCCCAGTTTCCAGAGACAAGACACTCCACGGAGGCCCCTCCAGATTGAGACCCCCAAGCCCCAAGGAAGCTCTCCCGCATGAGCTGTAGGGGACAGCGGGGAGTGGTGATGGAGTCTGTGCAGGGGACTAGTGAGACAGGAATGCAGGGGCAGATGGGAAGAAGGGAGAGGGGAGATGTCATGGCTGTCTCTGGCAAAGCCATAGCTGTGCCATAGCCCAGACAGGAACACGGTAACCAACCAGAGTGACAGGACCTACGAGTTTATGTACACTGTGTAGACCAAGGCCAAGGAGTGGGGTTTACACACCGCCCACGTGTCAGGTGAGGCCCTGGGATCCCACCCCACCTGCTGGAAGGAGCTCTGCGCCCACCTGAAGCCTCTCTTCTCTGAGAGCAGAGGAGGTGGCCCAGGGAGAGAGACTCTTGTCCTAGTGCTCCCTCGACCCTGCCGGCAGTGTGTCCTGAGATGCTGAGGGTCCACAAAAACAAGACTCTGCCCCCCAAATCCCAGCCCTGGGAGTGTCCCCACATCCCTGCTGCTTCCCAGTGTCGCCCTTGGCCCCTCTAATCCCTTTAACACCCGCTGCGGCAGGAGAGCCAGAGCGCCTGGCAACCCTGATCCCCGGCCACCCCCAGCGCGCCTGCCGAGGCCCGTGTTGTCCAAAGTCGGATTTAGGGAAACCCGAGCTGGGCTCGGGCCTTATGGCAGGTTTGGTCCTGACCCTCTCCCGGCGCCTGAGCGTCCCTGCAGAAAGGGAGGTAGGTTGTTCCTTTCCTTGTCTTCTCCAGGTTGCCATTAACTCACAGGGCGCTTGGGAGCCAATTAGAGAGTCCCCCTTTGCCACCCAGAGACGGCACGGCCAAGGCCACCCACTTTACTTTCGCCCCTGTTGTCTCCACTAGTGTCAAGATGCATTGGGGCAGTGAACAACCTGCCCAACTGTACGGTGCCACCTTGCTCCCTGCTGCCCTGCTATGGACTGTCAGTGGCCACGGGAGGGTCCCCCATCACCAACTGGCTGGCCTTCTGGGGGCTGCTGGCTCTGACCTATTCGACACTATACCCCATACCAATCCCATCATCTCAACCTTCACACCTTGGACCCCAATGGGCCTGGACTGGGGAGTTTTGCTGACAACTCACTCCAGCGGGTTGGGGGACCCCAAGAAGAGATGGTAACTTCTGGAAGCTTGCAGCAATGGAGAAAATGGGGAGGCAGTAAGGGCTGGGTGGCCTGAGCCTGGCTTTACTGGGATTTACTGTCCTTAGATGCGCTGTTGCAGACGGGCAGAGTGAGGTGTGGGTGGCCCTCAAGGACACGCTACGGAGACTGTGTCCCTCTTTGGGCAGCTCTCTGTGGCCAGAGACCCCTCTCATTGTCCCCATTATATATTGCTATGGGCGGAGGGTTCTCTAAGTCCCTCCCAGAGTTTCTTGGGACAAGAAACAAGATAAGTTTCTTGGATTTTGGGCCACACCCGGCAGTGTTCAGGGGTTTCTCCTGGCTTTGCACTTGGAAATTACTCCTGGCTCAGAGGACCATATAGGATGCTGGGGATCAAACCTGGGTTGGTTGTGTGCACGACAAAGGTTGTGATAACCCTCCTGTGCTATCACTCTGTCCCCAAGACCAGTTTCTTGAGCCCCAGATAGATTGCAACCCCGCCATGCCCTGCAGGGCACAAAGCTGGGGTTATCAGGGGAAATCTAATGCCAGAATCTGGATTCAAAAGCACTTCCTACCCATTGCACAGGCAAGAGATGGTGCGGTCAGCCATGCTCTGCCCCCCACAACCCCTGCATCTCCAGGAAGTCTCTACAAGGGAGCATACATGTCACCCCAACACCCCGGCCCTCCATCAAATCCAGGCAGAGTCTCACATAGCTGGGGTGCACAGCACAGCCCCTCCACTACCTGGGTGGCTCTGAACTGGCCTCAGCCTCTCTCTGAACCT